>NW_020855181.1:65812-245138 GCF_000972845.2 Larimichthys crocea | reverse complement strand
TGATGATGATGATAGTGATGATAGTGATGATGATTAAGATGATGATAGTGATGATGATGATAGTGGTGATGATGATGATGATGATGACAGTGATGATGATGATGATGATGATGATGATAGTGATGATAATGATAGTGATGATGATGATAGTGATGATGATGATGATAGTGATGATGATAATGATAGTGATGATAATGATAGTGATGATGATGATAGTGATGATGATGATAGTGATGATGATAGTGATGATAGTGATGATGATGATGATAGTGATGATAGTGATGATGATGATGATAGTGATGATGATAGTGATGATAGTGATGATGATGATGATGATAGTGATGATGATGATAGTGATGATAGTGATGATGATGATGATAATAGTGATGATGATGATAATAGTGATGATGATAGTGATGATAGTGATGATGATGATAATAGTGATGGTGATAGTGATGATAGTGATGATGATAGTGATGATGGTGATGATGGTGATAGTGATGATGATAGTCATGATGATAGTGATGATGGTGATAGTGATGATAGTGGTGATGATGATGATGATGATGATGATGATGATAGTAGTGAATAGCAACTAGCAGAGTGACCACTGTCCATTGAACCACGGTTGGAGATGGTAAAGTGTAGTTCCCAGTGAGCTGCTGCCTCTCTATTCCCATGTCTTAGCTTAAGTAGAAATATTTTGGTGTGCTGTAATAAATTATTATTACCTTGAGCAGTGTGGTCCTGCATATTATATTTCTGCTGTACTGAAGATGGACTCTCTGCTGCCCCGCTCTCTCACCTTGCTGTCTTTCATAAGGAGAACTAAAGCTAGCTCCGTCGATCTGCTGCCAGTCTAACTGCTGTGTGTGCAGACAGGTGATGACATTCACTTGTGAATGTATATAGAGGAGTATTTATTGGCAATTGACTGACAGTGAATTTTTAATGTCCGACAGCATGGTGACAACAGTCTACATCAACGGGCAGGGGGGCCTAGGTTCCCCCATCCTGTGCTAGCAGGCAAACTGCTGTGATGGGCTTGCCCCCTCTTCTGTTCACTAAAGGGAGTGGAGTGGAGTGGCTTCCGGAGTGTTGGTATATTGTCCACTCTTCTCCGTGAAGATTGCTAGCCTGCCTCTGTGGTGGTATGCCCCGGTGCATGCCTGGACCCGAGGCCTGCTCTACGCTTCCCTCCTTTCACTCTTTTCCAGAGGTAGAAAGAAGTACAAATGCAGCTGTGGGTTTCAGTGACTCTGCTTCCCTGCCCACAGCGTGGAGACCTTCTGTCTCAGGCAGGCGGCACCCTGTTCCACCCCTTCCCAGCATGGTTTGCATCAGTGGTGGCCCCTAAATGGGACGGGCTCCTGGCTTTAGATTGACCAGTGTCTGTAGTGAGGACAGTGCAGGAAGCCCAGGCACCATGTACTAGGGTGGCCCTTTCTGTATCTTTGGTAGGTGTTTTCCACTTGGTGTTGAACCCACCAGGCAGATCCCTACTCAGCCACAGCCCAAGACAACCCACTGGTCTTACAGTTCCAACTGGAATGCTGCAATGCTACTGTGCTACTAATGCGGATTTACACAGATGGGCCAAGTGTAGTCCTCCGCTCCAAAGAACCTAACCATAAAACCTGAAGCTTTGTCTGAGTCCCAAGGAAAGCCTGTCTCAGTTGGTTGAGACAAGCTCTCCTTCTGGTGGTGATGGGGAGACCGAGCAGCATCAGCATGTGCCGTGCCTGGTCAGGGCCTTAACAGAGCACATTCAGGGCACACAGGCTGTCAGGGAAACTGATCAGCCCTTCATCTGCTAAGTCCAGTTGTTTGGGAAGACTTCTGTCAAGGCCTAGGTTATACTACTGGGTTATGGTGGTTCAGTAGGCATATGTGTTCACATACAAAAACGTGTTCGCCGGGGCTCTCTTGCTGCCATATGCGCAGCAGCCACATGGTCATCTCAGTCCACACTTCTGAGATTTTGCTGTTTAAACATAGCAGCCATCCTCCTCCTTCCCACCTTCTGTTGTCCCTCGATCGCCTCAGCATCTGCGGGTCGGTTTGAGTGGTCACTCACAGGAAATGGTCACATGCCTTGTACGGCCTTTTTCTGTATTTCTGGGGTCGGTCTTGCAGATGGACCCGTGCGGCCCTCTGCCTCTCAGGCTTGTCCTTGTGTCTTGCCAGGACCTGACCTGGTTGGTCTGTGAATGATGCACATTTGTAGATAGTTCATTTGCTCCATGTTCGTGTTTGGACTTATGGGCTGCACTGTCTCCTCACGGGGTGTCTTAAAGAGTTTCCCCGTACATATGGAATATGTAACGGAGTGGAGATAGTCTCGAGACGATAGAGAACATAGGGTTACATTGTAACCTTGGTTTTCTCAAGTGAAGAGACTATCTCTCCAGCTCTTAGGGCCGTTTAGAGACAAGTTTCGATCAAACTATCACTGATTCCACGCCAACACAGGTGCTTTATGGGTAAACCTGAGGGCATGACCGGGCAAGTCGGTGTGTCTTAAAGAAGTATCCACGTACCCTGACCTGCAAGGGGGTCATTTCCTGTACACATAAACGGAGTGGAGAGATAGTCTCTTCACTCAGAGAACCAAGGTTACAATGTAACCCTACATTCAGCTCTTTCCACTGTGCAGCTGAATTTACCATATATTTGTATTACATATTTTTCTGTTTCTGTCATCAGACAAAAAGAACGAGTATGAAATCTGACATTGGCTCATAAATATGTTGGCCAGCAGTCATTACCAAGTCACTGATAAAACATTTATTTTGTGATCCTGACTGTCATACCAAATGAACAAAAATACAAGTTAATAACAGCAGCTGTACTGTAAGGTTGGAGATTTCAGATGATTTGATGACAGAAGGTTCCAAGCAACAAAACTTTATTGCATGTATTACAGTTTAAATGCTCTGCAAACGTTCTGAAATGTTTCCAGTGTGACTGAGCTGCAGCGGGATGCAGCTGGATCCTGTAGAGTTGCTGTGTAAAGTAGGCCAACATAAAAATGTATTTAAGACATACAGTGTAAAGTGCTTCATTTAAAACACAGCTATGGTGTTGTGGGGGGTTCCTGTAGTGTAGTTTGCTGACAACTTTCAACTTGACTTAAACAAATCATAAAGAATTTCATCTCAACTACAGTAAGAAACACTAAAATAAGTCAAGAAAAAAAATTGTGGTAGTCAGTAACAGGGGAAAAAAAGGAAAGAGGGAAAAAAATATGGAATCACTCAATTCTGAGGAAAAAATGATGGAATCATGAAAAACCAACAAACAAAAGAACACTTCAACACACCACTAGTACTTTGTTGCACCACCTCTGGCTTTTATAACAGCTTACAGTCTCTGAGGCATAGACTTAATGAGTGACAAACAGTACTCTTCATCAATCTGGCTTCAACTTTCTCTGATTGCTGTTGCCAGATCAGCTTTGCAGGTTGGAGCCTTGTCATGGACCATTTTCTTCAACTTCCACCGCAGATTTTTAATTGGACTGAGATCCGGACTATTTGCAGGCCATGACATTGACCCAATGTGTCTTTATTCAAGGATGGTTTCACAGTTTTTGATCTATGATGCATTATCATCTTTCAGTTGATTCAAAATGTCAACATAAACTGCATTTATTGAAGATGTATTGACAGCCATCTCTCCAGTGCCTTTACCTGACATGCAGCCCCATATCATCAATGACTGTGGAAACTTGCATGTTTTCTTCAGGCAGTCGTCTTCATAAATCTCATTGGAACGGCACCAAACAGAAGTTCCAGCATCATCACCTTGCCCAATGCAGATTCGCAATTCATCACTGAATATGACTTTCATCGAGTCATCCACAGTCCAAAATTGCTTTACCGTAGCTCATTGTAACCTTGTTTTTTTCTGTTAAGGTGTTAATGACGGCTTTCGTTTAGCTTTTCTGTATATAAATCCCATTTCCTTTAGCCGATTTCTGACAGTTCGGTCACAGATGTTGACTCCAGTTCCCTCCCATTTGTTTTATTGTGCATTTTCTGTTTTCAAGACATATTGCCTTAAATTTTCTGTCTTGAAAACTTTAACAGCCTTCCCATGTTGTTTGTACTTGGTCTAGATTTTAGACACAGCTGACTGTGAACAACCAACATCTTTTGCAACATTGCGTGATGATTTACCCTCAAGGAGTTTGATAATCCTCTCCTTTGTTTCAATTGACATCTCTCGTGTTGGAGCCATGATTCATGTCAATCCACTTGGTACAACAGCTCTCCAAGGTGTGATCGCTTCTTTTTAACTGCAGAGTAACGAGCAGATCTAATCTGATGCAGGGGTTAGTTTTGGGAAAGTAAATTTACAGGGTGATTCCATCATTTATTCCTTCTTTTGTCTCGATTTCTTGTAGTGTTTCTTAAAGCCAGAAAGTTGCCATTTGAAATGACTTTAGTTTTGTGTCATGTCTGTGATCGGCTTTTTTTTCTACAAAATTAAACAACTGAATGAACATCTTCCAAGACTGGTGATTCCATCATTTTTGCCAGGGGTTGCATATCTGTTTTGTTCTGTGTAGCACTGTAGTTCTTCATGGTGTCCTCTATAACACCAGAATGATAATTGCTGAATGTCCTAATACATTTACTCAGATGTTGTGGTGTGTGTGTGTGTGTGTGTGTGTGCTCATGTGAAATTGTGTGTGCAGGGTAAACAATGAGCTAATCCTGCTTTGAACCATATTGTTGGAAAAGTGCCTGCTATAGAAAGTGGGGCAACTGAATCGTGGGGATAGCCCGGCCAGATGGAATCACTTTGATGGATGATAGTGCAGTCTGTGTGTGTATGTGTGTGTGTGTGTGTGTGTGTGTGTGTGTGTGTGTGTGTGTGTGTGTGTGTGTGTGTGTGTGACACAGAAAGAGGATTCCCCATTCATCAGCTGGTGCTGTGTTCCCCACTGACCTTGGGGAAAAGTGGAGTATCTCATCTGAAGAGCCGCCTGTCACAGTAGCCGTGCACACACACCCTCTAATACACTGAGCAGAGTTCATGTTCATAGACACATTAAAGCTAGCTGAATGCACCAAGTCAACAGGAAATGAGTTAATGTGTTCCGTAAAGAAACAGCAGTCATACATGGATGAGATGAGCAGGATATTTTTAGGGAGGTGAGAGCTGTGCTGACATATCATGCTGTAGTTTAAATGAGAAGAAACTACTGGTCCCACAGGGAGGACTGAGCCTGCAGCAGACCGGAGATGGATTTGTGTGTGTGTGTGTGTGTGTGTGTGTGTGTGCGCATGCGTGCGTGCGTGTATGTGTGCATGAGCAGCGTCCAGTTAAGGCAGACGGTCTTAAAGGAAAGTCACTTGTGTAGATCAGGATGAATCACTGGGTGGTGACAGACACAACTCGAGTCACTTTATTGCTTTCAGTTTGTTCAATGAACATATGACCAGCTAAAGTATAAAATCACCATGGAAACAAATGATAGATGATACAGCTGTAATGTTTTAGCTCACATTCATTTGGCCCCACAAAAATCAGCTGATGAAATATTTTTTTTGAATATAGTTGAGATGTTGACGGTACAGCTGTCTGAAACAACAGAAGCACAAAATGACAACCAACCACATTAAAGGACAAAATTAAATTGCATATATCAACAGTTTAGAGTTTAAATTATAGTTAAACATATAATAAATCAGTCCAAAACACTTGAAAATGAATTTTAGCAGTTCTTTTGCAGAAATATTATAATATTTGCTAACTGGAGGACAGCTTGCTGTCAAATGTGGCTGTGGCTTGTAAAGTCTGCACGAGAAGACAGTTACTGCAGTGGATGGCTCTAGCACAGACATCTGCATTGTCTGCTCTTATTCTGGTTTTATTGGAACCATATTTCGGGACTCAACTCTAATTATTAATTTATCTGGTTCTAAAAGTACAGAGCATTTCTGTGTGCTCAGGTTGCTGGTGTAACTGTCGACACAGCCGTTGCAACAGGACCCTCAGAAAAGGCCAGTCTCCTCAGGAGCAGTCAGTTGAAAAATTGTGCCTCCTCAGCAGCACACAGCACACTAACACTTCTCTGAGGACATGTTTGATTGACAGATTATAGGAGCACTCAGAAACCAATCAGAGCGTCACACTTGCATCACAATAAATAAGTCTAGAAAAACAAACCAAACAATGATCCATCCAAAGTCTCTGAGCATCAGTTTTAAAGGGGAAGGAGGCAGAATGAGATGGCATGATGAGCTGCTCTATAAGTCCTGTGGAGCATCTGCTTGCCTACAGTGTTGACACATTGTATAACTTCAAATACTATTACAGAGCTGTGCATGACTGCCATGTGGCTGTGGATAATGAGAGCAGGGAGCTTCAGGAGGAACAGTGCCAGCAAAGAGCACAAGCTCCCGATGGAGGGAAACATATACCTGTGTGTTTTATCAAATTCTGACTCAGCAGCACACCTGCAACTCCAACCTGGACAAAGTCAGTCACTCCAGCAGGTTCACCTTTCTAGACGTGCTTCCACTCCAGAGAGTCAAAGTCTGGACATAGGAGCATCCAGGTATCATTCCCTCCATCCTGAAAGTGTGGAGGAGGAGTGATGAACAAAGTGTTCAGACTGTTGGCTTTAAAATGTGAAAGTTCAAAATCTGTAACCAGTCTGAAGGACCTGAAGACACCAATGAAATCACTGACCTCAATGAGAGGTGTGAATCTTCACGGGCCTCATGAGTCCATTCTTTTCTGATTCACCTGTCACTGATTCTGGATGCATCCTGCACACAGACACTTTTCCATCAGTTTATATTACCAGTCATAAATCTGCTTTTTAAATCAGACTATACATTCTGTAATATCACAAGCTGCATCATTTCAATACCAGCATTTGTATGATCTACCTCACTTTCACTCAGCTGTGGTCGTCCACTAATCAGATGGCGGTTCGATCCCCGGCTCCTCCAGTCTGCATGTCGAAGTGTCCTTGAGCAAGAGACTGCCGAATAACTCCTGAAGGCTGCGCTGTGTGTGCGTGCGTGTGTGTGTGTGTACTAATGAAGGACGTATAGAGAGCTTTGAACTCTGAGAGATCCCCTCTGGTAGTGTCGACTTGTGATGAATTTCAAACACAATACGACCTTTACCTTACAGGATAAAGGTCACCTGGGCTGTATTATTGATAACATGAGGCTTAAGGACCAATCACAAAAAAACACTGATCAGGAAAGCTGTGCAGAGTCTGTGTGGGTTTCCTCTCACAGTCCAAAGACGTGCATGTCAGCTATATTCTGTGTCAAATACAGCTTCAGTCAGAAAACTCACATTTGGAATGTTTATTGCAGCAACAGTTTGAGTTTGGTGTCTAGGCTGCATATTATCTGTACTGTATATACATGGAGATACTGAGGAATGAGCAGGTGGGTGCTTAGTTGGTGTGGTTGAAGAAGGCGGTGGTGCTGATGTAGCAGCAATAGACAAAATGTAGCTGTAATAGACAGTAATATTTAGCTGATTTTAACACAATTTATGTTGAGGTAGGTCTGACAGCTGTTTTGAACTAATCTTTGGGTGCGGAATCCAAAACTGATCTCAGTTTTTTTCTATCACGTCAAGTTTTTGAACTATAGGATCCCTGTTTTCTTAAAAAATATGAAAAATACTGTACTTAACAGATATGTGCTTGTTTTCATTAAACACAAGTAACAGTCTGTGCCATGATCTTTTTGCTCTCGCCAAACCACGGGGATACCAAATACCAACTTTACATGTGTTCCTTTGGTCCACATCCGTAAACTCTCCACACACTGCTTGCACACTTTGTGAGGGGCCCATGGCTTGTCTTGATCACAGAGTATTACTTTAAAATATGCAAAATATGCTTGTTTGACAAATACACTGATGTTTGCCCTCTGACTTGGAATGGTGAAACTAGCACAAATACAAGCTTTGAAAACTACAAAAACAGCATCAAAGGAAATAGAACGTGCAACAGTATGCCCATGGTTACAAGGTTAAGAGAACAGCAGCACAAAGCCTCTTCATTCCTACTATGCTAGCTTTCTGTTTGCAGATATTGATAGCACTGACCTATTGGGAGCTGCACACACCTCTCACTGCACTGTCTTTATTGTGACTGCACAAACAAGTTGCCACGTAGCTGTAGATGAGTCCAATCGTAATCAGCTGGCAAGTCTTAATACAGCTGATCAGTGGAATTTTGCTTATCTGAGGGTCAGCTGTGGAGAGAAAACTTGACGTGCTAGAAAAAAACTGACTGCAACTTTGGAATCAGCATAAAAATCTAACAGAAAATTTTGTTTCAAATTGTTCCCCAGTGTTATGTGTCACGGTTCTTGTGGTGTGCTGGGCTCCATTCAGTCATTGAAGAGTACTCTAATATGGCAGCACGGAGGTCCTGGTTCTGGTTTGGATCAGGACCAGCTGGCTCTGTGTTGCTCTCCTTGTTTCTGCTTTGGTTTCCTGCCACATTGCAGGTTAGGTAAAGTGCCCGTAGGTGTGAATGTGAGTGTGAATGGTTGTCTGTGTGTGTGCCCTGTGTTAGACTCGCCTCCATCCAGGTGTACCTCAGTAGGCCTGGGCCTCCTGTGACTGCAGAGGATAAACAAATGCATCAAATATCACCAAACATGTAGGAGTGGGCGATATATATCGTTTCTGATAATAGGTTAGCGTGCCTCTAAACATGAAGACAACATGGACACACTACCCGTGGATGCTCCAGCTTCAGAAGATTTACTTCCAAGACGTGGATTGACTTCAGTTGCATTGAAGTACTTTGGCTTTGAAAACAGCGATGTTACCCAAAAGACAGTAATCTGCAAAGTTTGTCGAAAACCTGTTGCCGTTAAAAGCCGCTCGACAACCAACCTGTTTGACAACTTGCGGACTAACCACATGAAGGAATATGAAGAGTGTCAAAAGCTAGCTGCCAAAAAAAAACTAAGGTAACGTTACCTGCTGCACAACACAGCCAACAAACGTTAGCGGACTCCTTCAACAGAAAACTGCCTTATGACAAAAAAAAAAGCAACCGATGGCAAGACGTAACAAATGCTATCACCAATTATATAGCAAAATAAATGGTGCCGATTCAGGTGGTGGACAGAGGAGGCTTTAAACAACTTGTGAACACGCTGGACCCGAGATATACCGTGGCTGGTCGGAAATATTTCAGCGAAACTGCTCTGCCCAACCTGTATGTTTCATGTCGCCAAACTCTGATGAATGAACTGCAGAAGGTGCCACACTTTGCAACAACGGCGGATTTATGATCCAGCAGGACATCTGAGCCACACCTCTCCTTGACGGTGCATTTCATTGACGAATCCTGGCAACTTAAGAGCAACTCTTTGCAAACGTCGTACTTCCCAGATGACCATACAGGCCACATTATTGCCCAAGGTCTGAAGGATGCGCTCGCTTCATGGTCGCTGAGTGAACAACGCGTGGTTTGCATGACGACAGACAGCGGGGCTAACGTTGTCAGTGCAGTCCGAATAAACAACTGGAAGAGGCTACCGTGTTTTGGCCACAGGCTGCATATTGCCATTGGTGAGTAGCCCAATTTGAGTATAAAATGCAGTTAAATAGTTATATTGTTTATTGGAACAACAAAAATATAAAGAGAAACAATGAAAATAAGCAAAACTTTTGCAATAGGCATATTAAATTGACAGTTTACCAAATACTTCAACAAATGAACTAATTCTGAACTGCAATAAACTAATGAATACATTAACAGTGTGATGTACTCTAAGGCCTACATACCAAGGCTATTATAGTTCACTAAAACTGAACTAAAAAATAAAACTAGGTGTGAAAAGATATTTCAGTTAACTGAAGTGAAACGAAAAACTAGACTTTCGAAAAGAACAAAACTAACAAAAAATTCTGTGTATGCTGACAAGCATGCAGGTTTTCAAACATATGTAACTAAACTGAATTGAGGAAACAGACTCTGGAAACTAAACTGAACTGAAAACAAATAAAAACTAATGGGAAAAACACAAAACTATAATAACTGCTACATACCTGATAATGACATTACATCACTAAACTGACTCACAGTAAATGATGTTGTTTTGTCTACATATTAATTGTTTTCCAGAGAGGAGCATGCGGGATCCTAGAGTACACAGAGACATTGGAGTTTGCAAGAAGGTTGTTGGAGCTTTTTCCAACAGCTGGAAAATGAAGAGGGCACTTTGTGAGGCTCAAGATCAGTTCAAGCTTCCACAGCATAAACTGATCACAGAATCACCAACTAGATGGGGCTCAAGACAGCGCATGATAGAGCGATTTGTTGAGCAAGAAAAGGCCATTCGTCACGTACTGGGTGAAGACAAAAAACAGGTATGTTATCCCAACATGGCACGATGTTGACGTGCTGGAATCAGTGAGCAAAGCGCTTGGTCTTCTGTTAGAGTTCACAGATGCTCTTTCAGGTGAGCAACTTGTAACAGTATCCTACCTAAAACCTGTCCTGACATTGTTCAACTCGGAAGTCCTGGCAGTGAAACCTGATGACACAGACCTAACCAAAAAAAATCAAAGAAGCCATTCTGCAGGACCTGAACACCGAGTACAAAGAAGACAATGTGGGCCACCTGTTAAGTTTGACATTAACACTTGACCCCCGCTTCAAAAACCGCTACAATGATGATAACCAGATTACAGCCATAATTTCAAAAATTACCACTGAACTAATGACAATGGCAACAGAGGAAGACCGTCCTACCCCAGGCCCCTCAACAGCTGGAGCTCGGTACAGCTGCAGAAGGTGGAGCAAGCGGCGATGATGACACCAGGGAGGCAGCCAAAAAGGCAAAAAAGTCTTTTGGGAGTTACTTCAAAAAGCAAGAAGTCAGAGACTGCCATTGAAAAGGAGCTGAAGAGATACCTGAGGTGGACAGTGATATCAATCCACTTGAGTGGTGGAAATCACAAGAGGTAAATTTCCCCAGACTAGAGAAACTTGCTAAAAGATATGTATGCTTCCCTGTAAGAAGGAGCCCTTCAGAAAGGGCATTCAGCACTGGAGGGAATGTTGTTACATGTCACCGGGCTGCACTTCAGCCTGACGCTGTGGACAGACTGCTGTTTTTGGCTCATAATGTGAAGTAAATTACCTGTACATGTAAAGAAGAGTCAACATTTGGTCTACAATATTCTCTGTAAAGTTATAGCATCTGTTCATGCAAGTGTTTCCTGTAATAATAATGACTCTTTTTTTATTTGTCTGAAAATCACATTTGTTTTATTACATTTGTTTACAAATCTCTCTCTGGTTTTTGTACAGTATTTAAGAATCTGATTTTAGAACATTTTTGACAAATATTCCTCTTTTGTTTTGTAGATTTGTGTGCAATACTGCACAGAACTTGAAGTTAGCCATTGTTCTATATGACTAAAAGCTAGATTTGTTTGTGTGCAAATTTTGCATAACATGCTGGAGCAATTTGAACTTGAAGTCATTGTTCTATATGACTGTAAGTCAGATTTGTTTGTCTGCAATATTTTGGTATATGGTATACCAACGGTGTTTATTACTTTTATTTGCTGTTGCAGACTACAAATAAAGATGACCATTTTTCCTTTAAAACGTTGTCCATTAACATTATCATCCACGAGAAACAATTAATGAGCTATAACTCAGGCTGTTAAAAACACACATTTAAAAGAATATTGTTTAATTATCGTTATCGTCAAAATCCCCCAAAATATCGAGATATTATTTTTTGTCTATATCGCACACCCCTACAAACACGACCCCACTCAGGTCAGCTCCACCTGCCCTCTTATAGTGTTCAGTCCATTTAGGTCATGGGTGGGCACTCTGTGGCTCTTTAGTCTGTGAGGAAGCTGGAGAACTGAGCAGACGTTTGCTTTCACCTTGTTCACTGGCCTTCTTGATATGTGGAGAGAAATAAGCATCATAAAAAAATGTTTGGCTCCACACAGATTTTTCTTTTTTTCATAGTAAGGTTGTCGACTCCTGATTTAGATCAGGAGGCATAGGGGTGGGGTGCCTTGTTGGCCGGGTGGCAGGCAAAGACTGGTCCTAGGGATGTAGGAAAAATTGTGTTTTAAAAATGTGTTTTATATAATTATATGATATTAAGACAAGAGTTTACTTCTGACTCTGTAACATCCTCCAAGGTGACTTTCTTTCTCATGTCTTCATTTGATTTGTCTAACAAAATGTTAAATTATTACTTCAGTGAACAATAATGCAAGTTTATTCTCAATAATGTCCGTCACAGCTTCCACAGTTTAGTTTTAATCAGAGCAGCAGTCAAAAACTGTTAAACTGTTTAATAAAACAATGACTAATACTTCATTTCATACAGCAGATTCTTTTATCAGTGTCTCCAGTAAAAAGTCTGAAACAGTCTAAATATGTTTAAAAAGAACAAATCTGTCCAAGCATTAAAACCAGCTTCAGTTCAGTGTGACACTCCACCATGAATCCTCTGCTTTAAGAAGCAGCTCTGTTTATTTTGAAAGGAATAATCAATGCACATTTATTATGTAAAAAAGATGAAGAACAGTCAGTGCAGGCCGTGGGCTGTATGAACAGGAAATGACACAATATGTGTAATATCATTAACATGTGTGTTTGTGGCTCTGGTCACGTGATGACCTGTTTTAAGTTCACTGTTCTGGCTGGTTTGTTTTTCAGGCTGTTGAGCTGAATCTTCTTTTGTGTTGTGATGTTTTGGCTGAGGGCAGGGATTAAAATGCTTTAATGGATTATCATATTAAACCACAGAGATGATTAGCTCCAAAAAGCGCGACAGTCCCCTACCTACTCATAAATAACACAACCCCCCGACACTAAACACACAAACAACTTCAGCTGGAGCCAAGGTCACAATCCCACTAAAAATGAAGTGTGTGTGGACAATAGTGTGTGTCATCATGTGGATTATATTTAGGACTCAACACTCTGAGTCGAGTACACACTAACTGTGGACCATGACGGCACCAATTTATATAGTTTTCATTTGTCTCAACCAGATGATGATGATATAGTCGATCTGAGGTCAACTTCATCTCTGCTGGGATTAGGCCATGGTGGGTAGTGTCAAAAATCACTGAGCAGGACTGTTTCAGGGTTTTATATGATCTTTTTATTCATATAATCTATAAGGAAATTGATATTTCAAACTCACTATCATCATCACCAGTGTCAAAATCTGAAATTATTTTGAAAATTGGGGCTTTCTGTGTGTTCGATCTGCTCTGTGTTGTTTGACCCGGCTGGTCACAGCATCCGTTTTCTGAGTGCCTCTTCTGAAACACACCGTGGTGCTTCTGGTGGAATCACAATCAATGGTTTGAACGGGCGAACACGATGAGACTGTGGTGCAGCTGGAATGTGTCGCAACCATGCCTAGGTGTAGGTGCAAAGGAGTCCCTTCCAGCAATTCTACCAAAGTTCAGTTTGTGTTTTGAAAAATGTAACCGTTCAGTTCAGTTCAATTAATATCCAGGAGAAAAAAGAAATCACTCACTCAGTCTGTTTTTGACAGACCATAGCACTATAATTTAATCTGTACAAATGAATAATGTCTCAATCCAGTCAGCATCAGTGTTGATCAGGGATTATTTTATATTAAATCTGATCCTTTCTTCATACTGTGTTGCCTTCTTCTATGCTAAACAGCCTGGCTGTAATGTGCAGCATTAGAGGGTGTGTGAACAATGGTTTGGCTGCAGTGGTGTTTGACAGTTTGACAAAGCCCATGGATTGTCCGTTAGCTCCAGTGCTAATGAATCCATTATCTCTGGCTGTCTATGAAGCGATCAGTCGTGATTACACTGGTTGAAATGACAAACTGTATTTGTACTCATCTCAATCATTTGTGAGGAAAGAAACTCTACTCTGACTGTACAACTGTGAGAGGAGTGACCTCAACCAGTCCAACACAGTGATGCGTGTTTTCTCTCACAGACATACAGTTGTCACAGATACATATCAACATGAAGGAGCGCCCAGAAGTTCAGTATAGATATGTAAAGACTTGGACAGTTCTTACTGTTTCACTCAGTTTTGTTCAGAATTCTTTAAGCAGACAAATGAGCAGGGTGTACATAGTACATCATGATCTCAGTTGACAGTGGGCAGGGCGCCAGGTCATCACAGGACTGACACATGGAGACAAACAACCATTTACACTCACATTCACACCTCAACTTACCAAACCCCCTAACACAGGGTTCAGACTTTAAGTACTTTTTTTAAGAACGACCTCATGATTCATGATGTAATGTTTTATAAGCAGACTGCGGGTCATTGCGTTTGACCGTACATTGCAGTAAATAAAAGCTGTGGAATTTAAAGTGGTTTTAATATGTAAATGAGCTGTGTATGGTGGAGCATGCTGTTTGAAGTGCAGCAGCTCTCTGATCCCTTATCACACAGTATAGGCACAGATAGGCTAACCACATGTCTGCCATTCAAACTGCAAAAGCGGCGCGTTTTTAATGAGCCTGTTTCCAGGCAACAACTTCATCAGTTTTCCACCAGTGAGAAAAAAGAAAAACTTAATAGTCCCCTTGGGTGTCATTTCCCATCATCAGCTGTGGGACAAATCTGAGACAGTTAAGAAATTAATCTGTGAAACACAGGAGCTAGAAATTGCTTATTTGTAGACAATTAAGCACCTGCTGTTGCTGTGTGTGTGTGTGTGTGTGTGTGTGTATGTGTGTGTGTGTGTACATATTAAGCAGGCTGATGGCCAATGGAGAAGAGCCTTAAGTAGCACAGCCTCCTCAAAATGAGTGATTATATAAAATCCATGCACTGAAGATGTCCTGACTGCTCTGCTCTGAGATATTCACATGCATGTTTCCACTGCAGTTCACTTCAGAACTCAAAGGCTTGCATATGCTGATGGGTTTATTAGAATCTAAACAATATCAATAATTAATAATTTTGGCAAACAACATGGAAGATGGAAAACAAAAGAAAAGAAAACATCTGTCACATGACTAAATCCAGATGGAAAGATTGAGTGCATAGTGTTGTAAATATTGGATATCTGCATTGGACTCTGTGTGTGTGTGTGTTGGAGAAAGCTATAATTCAACGTCATGTCAACGATATTTATTTTCAGTGACACTCTGGAGAGCTACATATAATAATAAATAATACATCAAATAAATAAGAAAAGTCAAAGCAAAGTTAATTTGACATTCAGCTCAGAATTATAAATAAAAAGTACTTTGATAATAATAATAACAACAAGTTATTGTCTGACCTGGCTGCAATCTTCTGGATTAAAAGTCAGTTTTCGGTGTGTCAACCTTCCTCCATTTAGCACACGCCATGACACACTGACTCACAGTTTGACCTCTTTTGTCTCTCTTGTCTCCTCACTCCTTTATATTTTTCTCTCTGTCACTGTCACTGCTGTTCTATTCAGTGAAGACCCGCCCTACCCTGCCTGTGATTGGCTGATATTTTTGCCCTCACCTTGACTAATCTGAACAGGGACCCCCACATGTTTTTTTTTTTATTTTTTTAATGTGTCACATTTCCTAGCCTATAATAACTTTTAAAATTACTATATTCACCTTTCATTTCACCTTATTAACTGTGTATCCATTCTCCTTCACTTCATCAACCTATAGTTAGCGTTAAGTTATTAGTTTATGTTCATTTTGCAACAAAGAACTGTTTTACCCAACACCTTTCCACATCTTTTTGTTGGTTGAGGATTCACCAGGGAAAGAAAAGGTGCTTGAGCAAAAGAGTCAGGGGCCTCGCATTGACTACTTCTTGCAGAAAGAGTCGAATCAGTCGAATGAAGTTCACCAACTAGACAAAAACCATAGCTTGGAGAGCATCAGCACCCCTGTCATGGAAGAGGCAAACTCAGGCACTAAGTTAGCGATGGAACTAACATCGCGGTGGAACCCACCCAAAACCCCCCGACCTGCAGTCGAGCGGAGACTCCCAGGCCACAAACCGTGTGGGAAACGGTGAATAGTGATCTGATCCGGTCCCTTGAACAACTTCGAGGCACAGTGGAGAAGAAGTTGGAGAAAATGGGAAACATCATCTATCAATACGGAGCAAAACGCTTTGGAGCACTACAGTCGAAAGTTGCTATACAGGCTCCCACTCCACCAGTCTCCAGGAGGCAACAAGAGATCAAGCGCCTCGTTCAAGAACGGAGACAACTCAGCAAACTTTGGAAGAAGGCCTCGGAAGTGGAAAAGGAGGGCATAAGTACCCTCCAAGCTGACATCAAAACATGTATGGTGTCCCTCCGCAGAGCAGAGAACTCACGGAAACGAAGGAGGAAGAAAGAACAAATGAGAACACGGTTCTACAAGGATCCCTTCAAATTCCTAAAGACTCTCTTCACCAAGGAGAAGAGTGGAGTCTTAAAAACAACACAGAACGATCTGGAGGAGTTCCTGAGAGCAACCCACTCAGATCCAAAACGCCATGAACACCTGGCCATTCCCCCAGACATTCCACCAATTGACCCCCCAGAGCATCAATTTGAGACCGGTCCTCCAACATGGAAGGAGGTAGAGAAGTCTGTCCAACGGGCGAGGACAGTGTCAGCTCCTGGGCCAAATGGAGTTCCATACAAGGTGTACAAGATCGCACCAGATGTATGTAGGTTTCTTTGGAGCCTCATGAGGACGGTATGGCAGAAGAGGTCCATTCCCAAAGCGTGGCGTAGGGCAGGTGGGATCCTTATCCCAAAGGAGAAAGACGCAACGAACATCAGTCAGTTCCGCCCAATTGCCTTGCTTAACGTGGAGGGTAAGATCTTCTTCGGAGTCATCTCACAAAGGATGGCCGAGTACCTGCACAGAAATGAGTACGTGGACACATCTGTTTAGAAGGCAGGAATATCGGGCTTCTCTGGGTGCCTAGAACATGTCACCATGATCTGGCGCCAGATCCAAATGGCAAAACTAGAGAAAAGGGACCTTCATGCGATCTTTTTGGATCTTGCCAACGCCTTCGACTCTGTGCCCTATGAGCTCCTCTGGACTGCCTTCAAGTTCTTCAACATCCCGGACACCATCATAACCCTGGTCAAGGACTACTTTCAGGATCTGCAGTTCTGCTTCTCTATGCCCGAATTTACCTCCTCATGGCAGCACCTGGAAGTAGGCATCATGGCCGGATGTACCGTATCTCACTTGGCTTTCACCATGGCGATGGAGGTCATCATCCGGGCCTGAAAATGGGTCATAGGTGGCTCTTGCCGGTGCCTCCCTCCCCTCAGAGCCTACATGGGTGACATCACCATCCTGACTACCACCGTCCCATGCACCAGGAGGATACTCAGAAAAGTCGAGGTGAACATCGGTTGGGCCCATATGAAAATTAAACCATCCAAGTCACGCAGCATCTCAGTGGTGAAGGGAGTGCTCGCTGACCTGCAGTTCTTCATTGGAGACGATCCAATCCCCACGATATCTGAGCAGCCAGTCAAAAGCCTTGGAGGGCGCTATGAAGCAAGCCTTAAAGATAAAGACCAAGTGAGGCAACTGCGCAAAGACATCAACGCAGGCCTGCTGGCGATTGACAATACCGAACTACATGGGAAGCTAAAATCCTGGTGCTTCCAGTTTGGTTTTATATCCCGGGTGTTGTGGCCCTTGGCAGTCTACGAGGTGCCCATCTCAACAGTAGAGAGACTGGAAAGGCTGGGACTTCAGCGCTGCCTCACCACCATAGGCCTCTACGGAGACAGTGTCCTCAAGTTGCCCCTTACCAGCCTTACAGAGGAGTTCAAGTGTGCCATGACCCTGAACAAATCCAAAGACCTGGTGATAAGGGAAAATGCACCAACCTTGGCTACAGGGCGCAAGTGGATACCAGCAAGAGCAGTGGAAGAGGCAACAGCAGCTCTCAGACATGCTGACATTGTGGGGAATGTTCAGCAAGGAAGAGGCGGCCTGGGATTAACAACTAGCAGTCCAGCCTGGAGAAGTGCCACTGTGCCAGCACAGAAGAAGATGGTGGTGGAGGAGGTGCGGCGTCAGGAGGAGGCATATGAGCGGAAACGCCTGCGGTATTCTGAGCTGGCTGCTGACACTTGATACCATGGCTGGAATGCTGAAGTCCGCCCAGTGGAAGTAGGCTGCAGAGACCACAAAACTTCTGAGGGACCTAGGAGTCAAGCGCCAGAGCCAGCGCACAGCCATCAAAGGCGCATCAGAGGCAGCCGAAAGAAGCAGCCAGTGGCTCTGGCTGAAGAGGAACAACCCCAGCTAGGCCCCCAAGTAGCGTGCGCGAGAAGGTATGCAGTCAGCCTAGGCCTGACTCATACCTGCCATGCACAGTCCCCTGAGGTGTCTGCCACTTGACAACAAGGTGACTGTTGTGGCTAATTGGGCCTGGGATGCAAGCTCAGGACTGATCATCCTGCAGCTGGCCACTGCTGGAGAGGGTGTATAGTGGGAAAGGCCGAAACACCCCATGACCCAGTGGAACACTACTGATGAAGCGTACCCGTAAATTCATTCCTCCTTCAAGTCTACCATCCACCATTCACCGACCACCATACACTGAAGTCCACCAATTGCACGTGCTCACACAAGATTATTAACATCTCATTCTGTGTTTTCTGGAATCTGTATACATACAGGACACACTTGAATATAAACCACAGGTTTTCCTGTTGTAACATGAGGTATTTACACAGAAGATTTGTTTTAGTTTTAATTTAGGACATGCTTTTTTTCAAACTGTGCCTGAAAATCAGCAGTACGGCACCAACATACCATCAACACGGCACCAACACAGGACCAACACGGCATCAACACAGCACCAATACGGCATCAACACAGCACCAACACAGCACCAACATACCATCAACATGGCACCAACACGGCATCAACACAGCACCAACATGGCATCAACACTGGATGAACACGGGATGATGTATTTCCTTCTTTGATGGCCAGATCGATTGCCTTTAACTTAAAAGCTGCATCATATGCATTTCTTTGTGTGTTTTCCATGATGCGCAAAATGACGCAAAATCAAAACTAGTGTCTTCTTCTTTCCCCACATGTCTGTCTCACTTTTGCGTTTACTGCTAGAGAGGTCCGGTGGCCGTTGGCTAGTAAAAATCTATAAATTAGCCGCACCGTTGTATAGGCTGCAGGGTTAAAAGCCTGTGAAAAAAGTTGCGGCTTCTAGTCCGAAAATTGCAGTCTTATTACTTTCGCTTTGCTGCATTTACTCATTTTCGCTGTTTTCTGTCCTGGCGTCTGCTATTCTGAACATCAACACTATCCACACAAGTTACCAAAAGCCCCCTTCCGTCTTCTTCCGCTTTGCAGGAGACGCATAGCCTGGGTCGAATAGTCAAATTTGCTTAGGAACTTTCCTAACTGAGTGAAATGACCCAGAAGTATTAACATGTCTGCCATGATAAGAGCGGTTCGAATTCTCTAAATGTTAAGGAAAGGAGCTTCAATGCTTCCTTTATTATCTCCTTTAGCATAGGATACACCGGACCATCCTTTACAAAAGGAAAGGAGGTAATGCCGCCCCACAATTCCTTCCTTCCTGCGACAAAAAAACGGCGCAGCGTTCAGTCATTCACAACCAGAAAACATTAATGTATTTAAACAGTGTGATGCAGCCTGCAGCAGAAAGCGTCTGAATATGAACATAAATGTTGACGTGATGTAAAAACTTTGATCATGAAGTGTGTTCTGTTGTTGACTGTGGAGCTGCGTTCACACGCACAGTAAGAACTGTTTGTAATTGTGACATCCAGCGTCCTGCACATCATCATGAAGTTACTGTTGATTATTAATCATATATCTTTGCCATAACTTGCTAATATGTTTATACATGAGTGGACAGGAGGGTGAGCGACCATACCAGCGTAACAAACACTTCATCTGACTCTGTTACAGGTGGACAATATTCATTTATTATTTGAATTCTGACGTTGATAATGAAACCTGAAATGAAACAACACGGTCAGAGTGCACGGGAGTATCTAGTTAGTATCTCAGATGCGCGTTTTGTAGTCCATCTTCTGGACTTTGTAGTTTTAGCACAGGTCACGTCAATAACATTTGCTGTCGCATAATGACTCGTGTAAGTGCATTCGGATTCTCTAAACACCACGGTCGTCTTCGCCTAACTCCTTATGAACATCTCTCCTTGACCTTGTGACATTTTATATCGAGGTCAAGGAAAAGTGGTTAGGAAAGGACTCAGGAGCTAATTTTTTATTATTCGACCGTACCCAAAGTAATGTAAGCACGTTATGTCACACTAAAGAGAATCTGTGCGAAACGTGAGCTTAAAATCTACTTAAAAGAGGCTCTGAGGCACAGGAAATTCCTCAATCATTTTTTGTAATTGAGTTACTCGAGGAATTGTTGCAGCCCTAATTTTTTTAATTCTCACAAATTATTTTGACAAAAATTAGCTGACCCCCTGCAGTACCTCTGCCGACCCCCTAGGGGTAACGGACCCCCAGTTGAAAAACCCCTGCTTTAGACTATTGTATATGAATTAGAATATATAACAACAAGGCCTAAAAATATGATGAATCAAATAAAAATCCAGAACCAGCAACCAACTAGTTTTAAAAGGTTGTCAATCTTATATTTAAACAGGATATTTATGCTTTCCCTTGTTTTCTGTCACATGATGTTCACTGTTGGATCTTCATATTAATCATGGCCAGATGTTCAAATAATGTGGCCAACACACATCTGTCATTCACTAGGCCTATATGTTGATGGACACTTTTCAGTTGTTAAATGTTTTATGGTTTTCCCTCTGTTGTCGTCCAGCTGTTCAGCTTCAGCTCTGTGTGATTTACAGAGTTTATGATGGACAGTTGACTTTACTTGTTGCTAAAGTAGCTAAACACTAAGTATAGCTGCCATTACCTAGTTAGCTCAATTTGCCAGGCAGCTAACTATCCTATTAGCTGATTCAATGTGGACTGTGAGGACATGACAGCAGCACTCACCTGAGAAAATGCTGTCCAAGAGGCAGACTGAAAAGCAGTATTGTTAAATTCTCTAGACATGGAGTTGAAATGTAGATACTACCTTGCACACCGTACTGTAGATTCACAACTTACACTTCTTCTGAGTTATAAAGCTGACAAGACTGATTTATAAATCATTTTGGAGGCTCATGCATGTGTACCTAACACTCAGTTAGCCATAAATAGATATAAACACATGACAGTACAGGACAGCGTGTGCATGATGGTAAATGGTAAATGGACTGTACTTATAAAGCGCCTTTTTAGTCTTCTGACCACTCAAAGCTCTTTTACACTACATCTCATTCACCCATTCACTCATATTCATACACTGATGACATTAGCTGCTATGCAAGGTGCCAACTCATCAGTTTTATGAGCTAACCATTCACACATTAGTGTATAATTACCTGGAAATATGAAGTTTGTTTGCCAGCAGACATGCAGCTGCATGAGGAAAAATGATCAAATGTGAGCTCCTTTACAAAGCCTGGCTGTTCTGAAGCGCTCCTGCTGGAATATGAAGCCACGTGTAGAACGAGTCAAAACATCACCCCTGTGTCACAGAGCTGTGTCTGGAGGAATTCAGGGGTTAGTTTTTTTTACTTCATGTTAGGAAGGAGAGGGTGAAGTGAGGGTGTCGCAATCAGCAACTACACCTCTAGATGCCATTTGATCACATTTAATGTACTGTAGAAGGGAAGCAAGCTGCTGCACATGAGCAGTAATCAGCACCACAGTTGGCTGGACAGCTCCTTCCCAGACTAACAGGGTTTAGTCTTAGTCTTAGTTCAGGCTTAAAGAGGAACTGTATCTCACATGGTACAGAGCAGGGTTATGCAGCAATATTGTGGATATACAATATGTTATTAACCTCTGCAGTAAACAGAGGTGTCCTGTGGTTGGACCAGAAATACTTCATCAACATCATATTTCTAATGCTGTGAGGTGAGCGTCACATATTCTTTAGAATCAGACACAACATTAGCACAAGTGTCACTACCAAGAGAGAACACAGGTTAAAGTGTTAAAGTATACACTGCTCTGCACTATTGTTAATATCTCAATGACATAATATAAAAAAACATAACAATGGCAGCACTGGACTTTCATTGTTAAAACATGTTTACCTTCAGTGGCACACCTTAAAGGGATCAGGTCTCTCCTACCAAGAGTCAGTGTCACAAAAAGATCTTGATGTCTTGATATTTCTTTTGTTCTGATGTCTTCACATGTGTGAGGTTGACCAGATGGAGGTCTGCTGGTGTCAGAGTAAGGGGGCTGGATGTAGCTCACATTATGTATTGAAAATATATTTAACATATGTAACCATAGTAACTGTGTGTGTGCGTGTGTGTGTCTGTGTTGTTTGTGGTGTGTGTGCACATTGTGTCTTTTCTCTAGACAACTGGAGTTAATGTGAGAGCAGTATTACAGAGATGTCAATCCCTTCCAGTTAGCGACAACTCTGCAGTGATGGGGATTTAAAGGAGGTGAGTAAACATGAACCTAAACTCCCCATGTAACACTCTTTTATTTATAACTTTTTTGTTATTTTTACATAATTCATAGACAATTCACTTTAAATCCACGCACACTAGACTCTCAGTTCTTTTTATATTCTATATTATTTGATGGAGAAGGAAAGCATACATGTTAATACAGCCTGGTCTCACTCGCAACTCATCAAATACTGTTCTAATGTTCATGTTCAATACCTTCTAGCGCCATGTCTGGTTGCGTCCTTGTAGCTTCATGGTTTTATGTGCGATCAAAGTCAGGTGACTGGGTATGAAAATATAAGAAAGTCCACATACAGAGGATGTGTGGTGGAAAAAACACACTACTTTCACCCAGGAGACAGCTCTTCATGTCACATGGGAAACCGAAAGAAACGTAGGCTACGAAAGTTAAATGACACAATGTGTTTTGTAAAAATACATCATGTAGCTTGTGATGTGTTCCTAAATCTAGCTGAGTCATGCTTGTTAGGAAATGAACTGGAAACTGGGGGTCATTTAGTAATTGGGGGTAAGCTAGCATCATGATAAGATAGCTTCATGGATGGTCAATGAAATGATGCTAGCTACAGCTTATTTAGCATCTAACTAGCTACTGTATGAATACCATTTCCATGGCCTCAGGAGCCCTGTAGTAAGCAGTGTGCATGTGACTGATGTTCAAGTGTACTCACATGAAATCTGGTTCTTTTAGTCAGATTATGCCAACTATATTTAAGTTCCCTGTTAAGGGCCAACCTTCAATTTAGTGAATTCCTGCATTATTCCCATAAATTTCCATTTATTCCCATGGAACGTTTCCAACTTTGAAAGTTCCTGGAATTTTGAAACCCTAAGTACAACCACTTCTTCTTGTATAATAACCTGAGGAAAAAGATTCACGAGCAGTAACTCTGTGGATCAAGAGGACAAGCCTCTTGCCGTTATGTGTGAACACCCAGTCAAAGTGTTTCCAGTGACCAGCAGATTCTCTTGAGCTCTCCAACAGTCTGTGGCAGATCAGGTGATCACCAATAAATCTATGGAGCTCACTCAGTGACCCTGCTCTGTTATAGAGCACTGTCACCTCTTGACTGTAGGATTTAGCAGTTTGGACTGGCATAGTAAACTTTGCTGCTACAGTATCAGTCTGGACGTGTGCTTCGTTTGATTTCTTTCTGCGTTACTATATTTTTTTAACATTGGCGTTTGAGTTGATAACTCTTTTTTTGTTATCTGTTTAGCCATGAACTCATAACAATACTAATAATTGCTTTGGATGTTAACTAGGACCTAGAACCTACTAATAAAAAACTCATGACTTCCTGAGTGTCTGTATTTGTTCAAATATCTGAATATAACTCCACAGTAACGCCTGCAATGCTGTTTTAGTTTGTTTTAGAGAGTTTGGCCTGCCAATCCAGATTCTTTTTTTTTTTATGTGCTTCTTCCATGAGTAAACAGGATACGTAGTAGAAAGTCTGTTTTTACGATCGGGCTCTGCACAGGTCGTTTTATTTAAAAAGAAATTGACTGGATTGTCTATACTGTTTCTGTATTTGACTTCCTGCCTCGCCGATCTGCTCTGTGCTGCTTGACTTGGCTGGTTATTCTCTGCGGAGCCGCTTCTGTGACGTTCTGGTAGCTTCTGGTAAAATCCCAATCATTATTTAAAATGCATCGATCGGCCTTGCAGGCCACAGCGCTGCCAGAATGTGCCAGAGCCGTGCACGGTGGACTTTTATTCTTGTGGAACACACAGTACATTATATTTAAAAAAGACTGGACATTTTATATGCACACAAAATCAGATATTCTTTTTGGATGGTGTAACAGTGGCTCCTGCAAAGAGCATCATGTGTTGGTTTTGGTCCTAATGTTCGAGGCCAGGGCGAGTGTCTTCCTGGTCTTTATAGTAAGTCTCAGTGACTTAAGTCTCAGTCATTTCATGTGACTTCTTTTTTTCTCTACACTCACTTCTTCCATTTTGTCTATCCATATACGACAGGAAGAGAGACTTAAGTCACAGGTTAACCCCGTAAACCATCTGAGACTCACTGGGTCTCTGTTATGAATTATTTATTGATGCAGTACTGCTGTAAAAATAACTCATGCCATACAGTGTGAAGTAATCAGTCTATCATAGTTTGTGAGGAATATGACAGGAGAAGATCAGCGTTAAAGATATGATTCACGCTTCTTTCACAGTCAGCTGGTCGTTTTGGTCCCCACCTCCTTCACACATCCCACCACTGAGCTGTTCCTTTCTATCTGTCTCTATACTGTAGGCTTCACAGGCATGAGAGAGAGAGAGAGAGAGAGAGAGAGAGAGAGAGAGAGAGAGACCACGCTTTCTTCTCCTCTTCTGTTTTCTCCTCTCTTTTACCCTCCTCTCCTTTTCTTTCCTCTCCTCTCCTCTTCCCTGCTCTAAATGCTGAGTTGAATCATAACTCACACTCAGTGGGCGAAAAGAAAAAAAAAATCCTTTCCTCGCAGATTCTGACGTACATCACTAATTGATTGGGGGTCGTATGGATGGGATGATGGAGAAATGGGAGGGATAGAGATTGCCTCCAGCAGTGTGTAATTACCCCCCTCCCCTTTTGACACACAGTGGGAGTGTACTGTATGTCAAAAATCATCTTTTTTTTAGTCTGCATGTTGGTTTGAACAAACTTTTACCGCTTTTCTCATTGAAGTGCTGGGTCACTGCATAACGTTGTCAGTTCTTAGGTAAACCTTAGAAACTCGTAAATATCCATGTGATTCTAATTGGAGGTGTTTTTGTCTGTGATTTCACTTTTTGCTTTTAGAGCAGGTTAATTAGCTGCAGGGAAGAGAAGAGAAGAGAAAAGAGTTCCTCAGTACCGCTTGATTGACCAGGATGCCACTGAGACCTGAACACTTGTTTGAGGCTTTAGACATGTTGCATTTGTGCTGTAACTCGTCTCCTCTCCTTAATGTGGGCTGGATCTAACAAATGAAAGCACCAAGCAACCATGGCTTCTCCCTGGATTCACTTCACCTTGGTGTGCCTTCTTTGTGTAAATCACCAGCATTCATAGTGTTGTGCACGCTCCATGTTCAGACCTTGTGAGCGATGCAGAGATATAAATATCTGAGAGCAGATGAAGAGTCAGCACCAATAGTACTCAAACATAGCAGGTTACAATGGGCTTCAGAGGCATTGATGCTGTCCTCCATTCACCCGCAAGTCACACACAAAACATCAATAAAGATCTGAAGTTCAAGTTAATCTTTATCATTGAAAGGAAAGACACAAAGGCTTAGTGAAGCAACTGTCAGTCACACCAAGTCACACCACACACACACACACCAGCTGAAGGTTAGGTGGCTCCCAAGGTTCTCTCTAGAGTTTTTCACACAGCAGAGGCTTTTTGAAAATGCAGAAATCATAGTGTTCAGAAAACCCCCCCAGAAAACTCTGAGGCAGGCTGAGACAAACATGAATCCTGCAGGAAGGTAGATGAGTGTACAGTAGCTGCAGCGATTAATCCAATGAAGGGCTCACACTGAACATGCCGTTGGACCAACATTCCTTCCCCAGTTGTTTCAATGAGTACAAGGCAAAACGGGTCAGTTAGCTACGTATTCACAGTAGCTAACTGACCCTGCAGTGTTGTGGAGCTTCAATCTGATCAAACATTACACTATGGAATCGCGAGTGAGCCTCTTCAATAGCTATAATGGGATTATAATTCTGGTAATGGTTTTCTAATGAACTGTTCATGAGTTGTCACTGTAAGTCCAGGTAGAACACAGTGATTATACAGTATATCAGCTCCTGACTAAATAAACCAAGAGGTAGAAAACATTTCCACGTCCCAGTCTTTAAACACCAACCATATTTTATCTCATCAGTGGTAGTAGTTCAAATCAAGAGCTGTGAAACACTGTTAAAAATTGCAGGTTTTGCAATGTATAGAATCTACAGTAGTCCAACCCCAGAGATCCCCCATGTGCCCCTAAATTATAGACTCCACATCTGTACTTGACTTGACATATAAAAGAACATACAGAACATTCAGGTGGGATGTCGGATCTTGTGGCAAGGGGGGCTAGCAAGGGCTGTTCAGTCTTCTGACTACTGTTGGAAAGACTGAATATATACAGTATTTTTAGCATCTAAAAAACAGTCCATCAGCGTGTGTGTGTGTGTGTGTGTGTGTGTGTTTGTGTGTGTTTGTACGTGTGTCCATGTATAGGTGTTAGTGTAAGTGCAATGCTAAATGATGTGGAATACTTGAGTATAATGAGTGTTTTCCATTTTAAATTTCTGTTCACTCGTGTCTGTTTCGCATACTGCTGTGGTTACCATGGCGACACATCTTTTCTCCTTTTGGTAATGTGCAAGGCAAGGAAAGACAGAAAGGGAGACGAGAGAAAATTTCTGGAAAAGACACGCGCGCACACACACACACACACACACACACACACCACACAGGCAAACACAAACCAGTCTCATATGTGGCGTGGTGTTTTTTCTGTTCTGTACTGCCTTTCCTTCACAGTGGATGGTGGTCGTTTCAAACTTGTGTGACAAAATATTGAAATTATTTTGATGATTTTTTTATATTTATATTATATAATTATATTCACTATAAAACTATTCATAGATAGATGGAGCTCCACTATCTGGATGGAAGACTTCCAGGCCTCAGGTATGTTCAAGATATACACTGTTTCACTTAACAAAGCCCGACATCTAAAAGCATAGTTTGGAGTATTTAGTGGCTGCATGAGGTGCTGATCCATAGTCAGTGTGTGACCTGCAGTAGGAGGGGGTCAGCACAAGTTGGTAAAGGCAGACAGGTGGAGCAGCATAGAAGCTAAACAATGCACTGCTGTGGACAAAACACATTTTAGTCACCTAAAAAAGCAAACCTAAATAAATCAACATCAGTCTGAAGTAGACGTTATGTTTAGAATATTTTCACTGCTTTGCCTTACTGTCTGACAGTCCTGAAGTGTTTCAGTAGATCTATATGCAGACTTCATTGACAAAAAATGTAATTATACCACACAGAACACAGTTGGAGCTATTGGTCCCTTTAAATAAACAATAAAACTGACACTTCAGTTTGTTTTTACTATATTTCTCTGTGTTATATTATTTGGTGGGACTGCATGGAAACTGAAAGCAGCATGTGTTTAGAAAATGCTGGTTCTGAAACATACTTTGTTTATCAGTTTGAGAACTATACTCTTATTAAATATTTACAGGGACTCAGGACATATCTTTCAAGATTTAAGATCTCTTTATTGTTTGTTAAACAAGCACAAACTCACAGATTAAAAAAACACCACAGAATAAATGAAATCTGGTCTGCTCAGTCACTAAAGAGTAGGGATGTAACGATACACTCAACTCACGACTCGATTCGAGTCACGATTTTTTTTTCACAATACGATTTTTTCACGATTTTTTTTAATCAAAATGAGCTACAAACAAATTATGACCAATAAAATATCTTTTTATTTGTAGGAAAAAAATCTCTATTTACAGAAACAGTTTGTGTTCTTATTAGGGCTGCCAGCAAGCAGCTGATCTGACCATTACCTTTCAGCTTGAAGTATGAGCTAACTGAAAATAAAAACAACAAGATGATAGCTCATTTACCCTTTAATGAGAGTCCACGGCCCCGGGAAACGGCGAGGTCCGGGCGCTGTAAACGCAGAGCCGGTCGCGGCGCACCACCTCGGAGGAAATGTGCCCGGCGGGGGCCAGCCAGCGCCG
Source organism: Larimichthys crocea (assembly GCF_000972845.2). NCBI lineage: Eukaryota > Metazoa > Chordata > Actinopteri > Sciaenidae > Larimichthys > Larimichthys crocea. Next base: position 216,843 of record NW_020855181.1, on the reverse strand, counting down.
GGGAGAGGTCCCACGAGGGGATCCTCCCGCACGGTGCGGCCGTCCCTGACCCGACTTTAATCCCCCGTGCAGACTGCGCGGAAGTTGCTATGATTGGTTAAAATTGCAACACCCCTGAATTCACGGGGATTCACTGAAGTTGCGTTGAAGTTGCAAATTGCAACATCGTGAATTCCTGGACGATCTGTGTTATGGTATCATTTACAGTACAGTCAGGCCTGACGCCGATTACTACTACTGCGTGTGTGTGTGTGTGTGTATGTGTGTGTGTGTGTGTGTGTGTGTGTGTGTGTGTGTGTGTGTGACACAGAAAGGCAGACGAGGCAGTGGAAGCTGCAGCCACAACGTAACCTATTTCTAATTAAAAAAAAGACGATGTCAACCGATGCGAGTCGTCACGCATTTGTACCTTTTTTAATCGTGCATCGTTACATCCCTACTAAAGAGTGAGTTAAACACAAGAAACTAACATCATAGTACACTCCTACAGCAAAACGTATCCTAATATTTATCAGAAGGTTATCAGCAGTGCCGGTCCTGGCCACATTTGCGCCCTGGGCGACCCCAGGTCTGTCACATGTGCTTATTCCCTAAAACTGACACTGAAAACAGAATATTCAGAACAAACCCACATCCAGATTGCTGCACCAGGCGTGGCGGTGTGAAGATTCTAGAGTGAAGATCCATGTGGCTAAGAGAGAGAGAGAATCAATATATTGTATGGGGGTCCCCCTCTGCTCTTTTCAATGACTTCACCAGCGGTCCCATTTTGTATTGATTTTCCTTCCCCTGCACACTGATGTCTGAACAGTGACTGGTTGACAATGGCACTGTAATCCATGACTACACACCATTATACCTGTCATTAAGCTCTATCCTCCTTAATTATGGCCTGAATCACACTGACATGTGCTCTAATCTGGCCTATGTGTGTGTGTATGTGCATATGCGTGCATGGACACATGCTGTCACTGAAACCCCCGTTAGTCTGTCTGTATACATCATTTATTGCCATGCCATAGGATGTACAGCGTGTAGTATGTAGGACTCATTTATATCATGCATACGTGTCATTTACTTTGAAATGGATGAGCACACAATGACACACTGGCAGTGGTTTGTCACTCTGAGTGAGCCTTCTGGACACAGTGCTCTCTGTGTCACTGTATGTTTCATTTCATGTTTAAGTTTTCTTTTATATGAAGAATGGAATGTTTGATTTGTGAATACAGAAATGAACAAATATTATACAGTATGGATCGCCATGTGACTACAGCAACTGAGCTGGTTCATTGTCATTATAATGTGAGTATAAATAAAGCTGAACACATTCAGAATGTGTGAAAAGTACACAGTTTGATGCTGAGGTGTATCCCTTGTGTGTGTGTGTGTGTCCTGGAATGGAAGAAAATGCCCATCGCGCTACATTAAATGAGTATCCTGTCTGTCTTCAGTGCTGGTATCCACCCTCAGAGAGTGACTCAAAGGCTTTTTGTTCGCCTGCTTCCATTTAGCCTAAAATAACTTGATCTCAGCCCTATTTTCATTTCTCCTTCCGCCTACACACACAGCATCAACCCAGCCTGCCTGGCACATATGGCTCTTTGAAAAATGCAGCAGGAGGTGGTGGTGGTGTGTGTGTGTGTGTGTGTGTGTGTGTGTGTGTGTGTGTGTGTCAATCTCATCTGTTTTTTTATCCCTTTACATCCACTCTGTTCTTTGTCTCACATAACTTTACTTACTTTACTCGCCTCTCCTCCTGGAGGTTTACATTCAGGTATCAGTTATATTCAGATCATCTCCAGTGCACAGAATGGTGTGCTATTTCTCTTCCTGATGTGTTTCAACTGGACAGGAAAGCTTATTGGGAGCTCTCTGTGGAACTGATAAGTCATTCTTAGCCTTCACTCAGTCAGGAGTCATTACAGTGACACTTTTGGTTTTGATGACACCAGTTGAGACCAATGTGTGATGAGAAGGTTGATGTCCTGTGACTGAGATGAGAGGATTGTTGTCAATTTCATGACTCTGTGTTAAGTACAAAGCTGGAGTCAGGATGTAATCAGATATATATTGCTGTTAGTAGGTAAAAGAAAAATGAAACGCTGCTTATTTAAGACCCTGTTATTTGGGTCCTTGTAAAGCAATGTCTGACTTCACACACATCATTAGAAGTGAATCACTTCCTCCTTCGTTTCAGTTCAGTTTTATTTTTAGACACACTGTTGTGAGTACAATGTCAGTGCCAGTGAGACAGTAATTCACGACCTTCTAACCATAATTGTGCATAGAACAGACACCCGATGTTAAATCCAGGAGTGTTTCCAAATCAAAGGACACATTCATTCAAGGAGCTGAAACTAATGATGGTGTGTTTACAATACTTATTACAAGTCTGTTCAATTAGACTTTTTCAAATTCTATTTATTTCCCCACAATATCTGTGCATTGCAACTATGGTATGTTTGAGGATAGGGAAACGTTGCAATCCATGATTAATGGTCTGGGTTTAAATTAAGAGTGGAAATAGAACAGGAGGGAAAATACCCTCACCAATTAATACGTCCTGTTTATTTAATCTGTACAAAATTAAAAGGAACAGTGTGAAGGAACCAAAACCCACAGTGTGTGTGTGATATCTGTAAGATTTATTCTGATGGTGGGAACTGTGTGTGTCTGTGCATGTGTGTGTGTGTGTTTGTGTGAGTTACTGCTGTAGCTTGTTAGGGGCCCCTCTACCAGTGGAGCTGTCAGGTTGTGTTAAGCTGTTGTGTCATGGGCCAAGTAGGACAGGGGAAACTCACACACACTAATCCTCACACAAAACTTATACACACATGTGGCTATTCCACAACTCCATTACAAATGCAGTCTGAGTATTTGCAAGTGTACACACACAGTCATGCATGTAGCATACACCTAACACTGTGGTCCTGCATGGCTGTTCATCTGTAATGAAACTGCATTGTGAGTAGTCTGATCCCTAGGGCCTTTTCCCTAAGTCGTCTGGGATGTGTACTGGCTGTTACATAAGGTCAGAGTGAAGGGACTTCTTACAGTACTGTTACCTGCACTAATAAGTACTGGCTGTATGGATCAGTTTGCCTTGTACACTGAGCAGAAATTAAAAATATCAGTCTTCAACTGCCTGTGTTGTTTGTTGTTGTCAATTTATTGGAATGAATCTGTTTGAATGGAACTGCTTCAATTGGACAATACAGTCCCTGAGTCATCTATCCATCCATCCATCCATCCATCCATGCATCCATCCATCGATCCGTCCGCCCATCCATCCATCCATCCATCCATCCATGCACCCATCTGTCCATTTGTCTGTCTATCGATCCATCCGTCCATCCATGCATCCATCAGTCCATCCATGCATCCATCCATCCATCCATCCATGCATCCATCAATCCATGCATCCATCCATCAGTCCATCCATCCATCCGTCCGTCCATCCATCCATCCATCCGTCCATCCATCAATCCATCATCCGTCCGTCCATTATCCATCCATGCATCCATCTGTCCATCCGTCTGTCCATCCATCCATCCTTCCAACCATCTGTCCATCCATACATCCATCCATCCATCTGTCCATCCATGCATCCATCAGTCCATTCATCCATCCATCCATCCATCCATCCGTTGATCCATCCATCCATCCAACCATCCATCCATCCATCCATCCATCCATGCATCCATCCATCTGTCCCTCCAGTCATCTGTCCAGCTATCCATCCATCCATCCATCCATCCATCTGTCCATCTATCCATCCATCCTAGAGACTATCCCAGCTGACTTTGGGTGAGAGGTAGGGTATACCCTGGACAAGTCAGCAATTTGTGGTAGGGCACATAGAGACAAACAAGAATCAACCACAGACTTTTTTCAATCTGGTCCAGTGATTTAGAGGTTTGGTGTTTTCCCAACGGTTTGTTCTTGGTTACCAGCTGAGCTATTGTGTTGATAATATGTGGATTTGCATGTCAACTTTGTCCATGTGTATATGACATCCCAGACAAAGTAGCAATCGACAGTTTTATCATCATGTTTACTCACTGCTTATGACATATTAAAGTTAACTAACGTAAAACAACTTCATTCTTCAGTGAGTTTATCTTGCAGTATTGGCAGACTTCTATCTTTATAGGTTTTAAAATATGGAACTTGGAAATTTAAGACACTACATTTTTTCACCACAGACTAACTGGAACTGTTGTTTTTTATATTAAGTCATAAATCACTTTGGCAGGTGGGATAAGGGTTTAGTTCTCGAATTTTGAAATGCAGTTGTATGAGGTACTTAACTTATAGTCAGTGTATACACACAGTAGACAGCTATCAGTGTGCCACCACTTTGACAGGGACCCCGGCACAGTAGCAGGCATATGCACCGCTATAGACGGAATCAGCAGACAAACCTGTTTTAAAAAAGAAAGGCCTACATCAAAAAATCTAAATCGGTCTATGCTATATGAACAACAGTTTCAGTCGTTTAGCTTGCAGTCAGACAGATTTTTTTATTGGCACTATCCATAGAACGTCCATATTCTTACACATTAGCTGCACTGCACACTTCAAATCAGCCGATTGGAGCAGTTACAGCGGCACAGGCAGAAAATATACAAACATGCAGCAATTCTGAAATCTTTAGAAATGTCAGTCTGACCCAAACGCTTGATTGGTGGTATAAAACAGTCTGCATCACAGTTGGAAGTTTTGCAGTTAGTCCTAAAGAGGCTGTGTGATGAAAAGGTAAAGCAGTGAAAATATTCATATATAAACTTGAATGGATATTGCTTATTTTTTTATTATAAGTACCTCTTACAATCACACTGAACTACCCCTTTAACACTGCTGAAACCATAGAAAGCTAGTTTTGGGTTGGAATCCCCAAGAGTGTCTTTGTGGGTTCAAGACATTCAGGTTTGATGAGACTCTAAATTCCCAGTAAGGGTAAATATGTATGTTTAAGGTCTTCCTTGGGCGAGAGCTCAATGTATTCTATTAGTACTTACAGTAGGATGACTTTGTTCATTGTGACATAAAATGAACTTTCATGATGAAATGTAAGTCACTACCTCCCCCAATCACTTCCTATAACTATAACTGGACTGCATGTCAAGTTTTGGTTGTAGTTATTAACTAATTTAGTTTCTGTTGTACCCTTCATTAAGGATGGTGCCCCAAAATGAATTTAAAAGAAAAAAAAATCCTAGTTTAATATACATTTAGATTATTTCTGATAGCCGGAAGCATATGCAGAGCCAGTTGTCGTTCATTGGAGGTTGGCAATGGTTGGGAGGTAACATGTTTAAGGGCATAAAGTAGTGCAGAACTGGAGACAACTTTGTAGTCAGCATTAGTGATTTGAATTTAATGTGGGCCGTTATAGGTAGCCAGTGTAGCTTGATGAGCAGCAGGGTAAGACCAGGCATGCCGCTGTATTCTGGTTCTTCATCTTGTCCTGAATAATGGGTTACTTATGTATTTTGGTATCCTTTGGTCATTTTCCTTACTAACAGATATATGGGTAGATGGACTGGTAGGTGGGTGACTGAAACTGAAGTGAAAATTAAATTGATAATTCAAAAAAATAAATCAGAACGGATTACTTTAAACACAAACATGTTTGTTCCTCCTTACTGGTTTTCTTCATGTATGCACCTCCTATCTCCCAGTTTCTCAATACTCTGCATATTCTTCATGGACTGTGACGTTTGGATGCTTAGAGGATCATTAATGGCAGGCGTGGGCTTGTATTTTGTTGGCTTGTTACCTGTTTAACTGTTTGTCTAATTGCTCCTCTCTCTTTCCTGTCTTCCAGAGTCTGCAGCTCTCCTCTCAGGGACAGTCTTCTGCAGCCCTTCTCTGGTCACGGGCCTCCCTGGCATCTCCATCCATATCATTCCTCTTTTCATCCACCCATCCTTCCCCTTGTCATGAAAGGCCTGTCCAGTAGTCGGAGCCACCATCACGTGGTCTCCTATGAACCATCATATGATCCACTGGGTCATCATGTTGACCGCAAGCCATATTTAATCAGTCAGAATGACATGCCTGTACCCATTCCCATGCCGCATCCAGCTGAGCTGCCCTACTACAATGCTCAGCGTACCTCGTACCCCTCTGACAGCAACAGCATCGTCCCATACGGAACCTTCCCAAGGAGGTGTCACTCCACCTCCTCTTCTCACCATCCTGAGGTAAAGGATGAGTGTATGGCCATGGTACCATATGTAGGAGGAGGAGGGGGAGGAGGAGGAGGAGGTGGAGGAGGCTATGGAGGTAAAACGCCCACCCGGGTACCGGCAAACTTTGCGGACCCGTTTGAGCGTCAGCCGTCATTTTCCAGAGATGGCTACCATACACTGCAGTATAAACGAGGAGTGTTGGCCCACAGTGGGGGAATGGGGGCCAACAACAACAACAGTGACAGCCCAGGGAGAATTCGCCACCTGGTCCACTCAGTCCAAAAACTCTTCACCAAGTCACATTCATTGGAGGGGCCACACCACACACAGTCCTCCAAGGGGGCCAATAATGGGAGCGTTAATGGTGGTGGTGGTGGTGGAGGAGGTAGTGGTGGTGGTTCAAGGGCCAGCCCAGAAGGTGAAACTCCACCAGTGGGAGTGCGCCACCGGAAGCGCAGCAAGAGCCGTGAGCGCTGTCGATCAGCGGAGCCCAAGCATCGAAGCCACCACCACCACCACCACCAGCTCCACGGCTCAGCATCTGCTCCGGGCTCCGGATATTGGAGCTCAGATGACAACCTGGAACGGGAGCTGTGTCTCTACCACCCTCACCACCACCAACCTCCACCCTCACCCTCACCCTCCATTTCCCCCTCGCCCATCGCCATGACAATGGGCCGGTACCCCGGCAATAACCTTGACAAGTTCCCCCAGACTCCCCTCCCCAGTCTCTCCTCCTCACAGTCCCAGCAGTACTTCATGATGGACCCTTACGCCACACTCAACGAGCACACACACACCCATGCACACCATGGCCACACACACCACCATTCTGCACTCAAAGCCTCCCGGAGCAACAACGATGTGAAGTATGCAGCGTCGTCGGCATGTGTGCCAGTTAGTGGTAGCAGCAATAACAGCGGTGGCGGTATCGGTGGAGGAAGTGGCCCCTTGCTGCCACTGGGTCTTGTGGACGGGCCCCTTGTGAAGAAAGGGGCATGGTCGTCGAGCCTAACGGTGAGCAGGGCCCGAGAGGTCTACACCAACAACAGCAGCCACAACCAGCTACGAGCCAGCGCAGGATCCGGTAACCTAAACCTAGATAGAGCTCTAGTCAAATCTAAGGGCAGTCAGCAGCAGGAGCGCTCTTGCCATTTCTTACAGGTAAATAATTCCTCCCCAACTCCCATCCAAAACCAGTCGATTCACCCTTCTCCCCTCTGTTGCCTCCCTTTTCTCCACAACTTACTTTTCTCACCAATGTTTCCTCTAAGTCAGTGGTGTCCAGTCCTGTAAGACTTCAGGTGCTCAGTCCTGCCAAACACTACACTTTGCCTTTGCTGAAGAAAAGCTTTGTTTAGTTGGAACCCATTAATTGAGTGGACAGGTGGCCATTCTAATGTTTTAGAGAACCACAAGCCACAAGTGCCAGCATGTCCACAGTCTTTCATTATATTTATATTTTTGAGAAGGTCATAATGATATCTCATCACCTGGGCAGTGGACTTCAGGTCCTTTTGAAAGTTCTCACACTGATCTATAATCTACAGTGAGAATCATTGCCCTCTATCTGCCCGCCACATGAACATAATGGTATATAATAATTATTAGTATAATAATAATTTTCGAGGCAGCTCAATGTCCAGATGACTTTAATTGGGAAACTGGGAAAACTCAGTACCTCTTATTTTCAGGATAATACCCATCAAGTTATTTGGTGAAAGGTGAGACAGGGCACTAAACATTCGGTTGAATGTAATAAAGCCCAAAGTAAAGATGAGATGCCCTGGGCATGTAAGTTTAAAGGTGAATATAGTTAGCTCATAGTGAGCTAAAGCTATACAATAGTTAGATTACTAGTGAAATATCTCCCTTTATATATGTATATTTCTGTAAGATGAATATCATGACACAATTGGGGCCCACAGTCTATTGGAATCTGTATCACATAGATTTTTTCAAAACGATTTTTCATGATTTCATGCTTTTCCAAATCAGCAATTTCAGTTGATGCCAGGGAACAGTGGCTCTGCATCACAGTTTGGTGGGCTGCTCTGAGTCAAGTCTACAGTATTTTCAAACAAGTACCTGCATTGTTTTAGTGTTTGGTTGGAATGACAACTACAGATTTACATGGCCAGAAATCATGACTGGGTATCACTGGCTAAGGCTGGGGAGACACTAGAGCTAGTAATATAAGGGCTGTAGACATAATTTAATCTTTAGACATTAGACAGCTCTGAGACATTTTGATGATCCTAAAAATAAAGTCTATTTAAGACTATACTATAAGTATAATTTTACCATCTGAAAAATCTCTGTTTTGTTTATGCCCTGTATCACAGACTACCAATGGAACTACCCTTGAATCTTAAAAATGTTTAATTGAATGTATTAAAATAATTAAATGTGTTTAAATAATCTAATTTAAATAAAACAATCTTGTGCAGCTAGCTATCATAGTAATTAGCAATGATTTAGTTGACTAATCAGTCAATCATTTCACCATGCTTTAATTACCTTTAACTGACCGGCCTGCCATACATTTATTAAAATTGTGAATGAATGTCTACATTTATGAGGAGGTCATAAATGCCACCAGCTCAGTTAGCTCGCCACATTTTATTTTTGGTGCCAAAATGATGTCTCTACTCTAGCCCCATAACAGTGTAATTAATCAGATGAGTTGATTGTGGCTGTTCAAATGTGTATTAATATAATATTTCTTCATGGAAAACAGATAATTTATACTGTTATGATATAATAAGATATAAATAGCACCACGTTCTGATCAGTCACCATGACAATTACAACTTAAACATCCCAAAGTTGGGCAGGAGAACTCATCTAATCAATGCTGCTGTATAAATAGTGGTTGAAGTCTCTGTCAGTCCTTCACACTCTACGTTAGATAATAAGACTGCTTCTATATGTGATCACTTGTAGGTGTATGGAGAGACCAGCAGCAGATGTCAATTTATATAATATGAAACATCCCTACTTCAGGTGTAGACAGAGAGCAGAGAGTTGAAGTACCACTAATAATGAGTCAGAGCGGAACATGACGTCAATAGCAGATGGTGACATCACCTGGCACAACTCGAACTACATTTTATCAATTGCCAAAGTGCATGAAGAAAGTAAGAGAAATCTGAAAACGGAAATTTGATGGTAGGCTTCACATAAAGTAGTTTTAAGGGGAATAGTAGTAATTTTTGCTTTTTAATTAGCCTGCTGCCTATTTACCTAAATTAACATTTTTCAATGGGCCTCCATTGTAGAGAAAGACCTACATCTTTTTTCTTGTTACTTGAAAAGCAGGTGTTGAAGTGACCCTGCACTATTGGCCAGTCTATGGTGCCATCTACCATACTCTTATCAGCTGGAACTAGTGCTATGGATAAAATCTATTATGATATATGGAATTTTATATTGTGACAGGGATTTATGAATAACATTACAGTACATTTTGTGTTCGACTATGGAAACTTTTGGTAAATTTAGTTAAATCTGATGTAATAAATACCTGACCAATCAAAGCATTTCATCCCACCAATGCAAAAATCCTGCTAATCCAGGATTGCCATAAAGCAGTCATGCACAGTGATTTAAGACATTGCCTACAATTGTCTAAAAAAGTCAGATATATCTTATCGGCCACCCCCACTTGGCACCAAAGACCGGTCAATTGCAGATAACCCATTTGGTGTTTGGTTTCACCAACAGTCATGAGGTTTCACACAGATTTGGCTTTGAGGTTTGGTTTCTTTTGCACATAATAATTGACCTGTAAACCATCAGTAGTGGTGTTAGACCATGCAATAATGCAAAAAGCATCCCAGATTCGCCATGTAACTAAATTTTTCCTCCACCATATTTTAATGTGAACAGATAGTATAATGTGTATTCAGTATCAGGTAATCTAATAGTGTTGTAGTGCGTCCACAGCCTTGGAGGGAACATTGCTCCCTATCACCAGTCTATTACTCTGAACTCCCAAGAACCCCACTGCCACCCGCTCCCTCTTCTCCACCACTCCTCCCCTCCTGACTTTCCTCCACTCACCCAACTCACCCTCACACTTCTTATCCACCCAACCCCCTGCCACCTCCACTTCCTTCACTTCCTCTTGGTTTGGAGAGCCTTCCTCTTCCTTCTCCTCTTCCTCCTCTTTCCTCCTTTTTGAGTTGAAGAGAGAAGTAAGTGCAGAGCCAGTAGCAGCCTTACTCTCTGAATGTTAGGTAATAACATGAACTCATGAAGAACGACATCCTTTCCTCTTTGTAGACTTCATTTTTTATTTAGTAGTACTTCCCTTCCTACCAGTTATCTTGCCTTTCCTCACTTTCTTGTTGTCTTGATGGTTTGTTGTTGTGCTGTGCTTGTTCTTTGAAGTGCTGTGTTGAGCAGTGTTGGGGAGGTATTTAACTACATGTAGGAAGTCCCAGCAAAGGTAGGAAAGGAGAAGACTGCAGCTAGTATCGGTTGTGTCTAGATGGTAACCCTAGATTTAAAAAAAAACTCTTGAGATTTGTCCTGAGATTTGTACATTCAGTGTGATACCAAAGTTAACAGTCAACATTTTCAACCAAATTAGAGCTTTTCCTAAACTTAATCAAACAGTTTGATTGTCTAAATCTAATTGATTATGAATAACAACAATAATTATTGACTTTGGGCCTCTCATGGGACACAAAGCCCAGTCTATGAGGGAAAAGTCCTGACAGCTCCTGATATATCTGCAGACTCAAGAAATCACCTACTGGGCTAAATCAAGAGTCCATGTGCAAGACAAATCAAGGATTACCATCCAGCCACAATGAGTTTGGTGGATGTAAGCATTGCTGGCTTTAGAATACTTGGAAAAATTGCAGGAAGGAAATGCATTGAACACATTTGTGTTAGACCTCAACGAGAGTTGAGAGGATGTCAACCAACACACAGTTCATAAAATGGATACACGTCATCTTGTAAAAGTAGAGAATACAACTCGTAAACTGAAAAGACAACCATCACCAGCAGCAGATTACACCAGCTGTCACTAATTAACATTAGTTTCATGAGTAAGTTGCCTAAGAGCTAAAAGTTAATAGTGTTTAGTTAATGTGCTATGTGAAAATGCTGTCTGTTTTTGGCCAAAATCTCCATAGTGTTACGTTTTAGTGTAGCTTTCTATCAGATGATCTACAAGATCCACAAGAAACAATTGAGCTGCACTTCTATCCTGACTATTGACAGTACAAATCTGTTTTTGCCTATCTGAAAATACTGGCAAAGGCAAATGATGGTTTTAGTTCAACTCCAGGTCCTAATGTGGAGTTAAACGGCCTCCCCAGCAGTGTTGTTTATCCGTTTATACATTTACTGTGAAGTGTGGAATAATCTTGTGTAATGTGTGTGTATGGTGGAATTCTTGTGTGGGTGTGTGGTCGCTTTGTACAGTACACATGTATGACATACATGAGAATCACCAACAAGTAGACCACAAATTATTTCCTTAGTTGTTTTATTGAACTTATTTTCAGAACCAGGCCTAAATTAGAGACGGGCTAGTTTTGGTGCTGTTTGCTGTCAATGCACATTCAACACTTTACTCCATGTATACCTGTTGTTTTGAAAAATGAATAATAATCAGTATAACAGGTTGTGTCATACCTCCCGTCTACTCCTGCATAATTGGGGTTAAGTTTCGATCAGTAAATGTCAACACATCCTGCACAGACGTTCCACGTAGAGCCTCAAAAGACATACCATAAAAAAACAAACACAAAGTAAGTAACCACTAAGTAAGTAAATGTACAGTGGTGAATGAACAATACTTCAAACTAGGTAGGTATCCTTCTAGTGACTCTGAGGTTACGTTAGCACGTTGAGTTAACAGTCATAAATATTCAGCTTCCAGTTTGACTTTCAACATGAAACACTTTAAGCAGTTGCTGTTTGGTTAGGTTTAGTCACAGAAACTACTTTTTTTTATTAGATTTAAATAAGTATGTAACGTTACTAGTTAATTTCTTTTGAGAAACTGGTGCTTACTTCTGTGACACAAATGTATGCTAATACATTAACAGGAACAAACTGGGGCTATTCTAACCGCAGCACAGAGAATTTCTCATGAAAAGTGCTGTGTATTTCAGGATTCAGTAGACCTGAGTGGGAAGGAGATCATTTAGTGGCTCAGACTCGTTTCACATTCACTCTCTCTCTCTCTCTCTCTCTCTCTCTCTCTCTCTCTCTTTGCCTTCTATCAGTCTCAACAAGCAGCAGTGTGACTCATTTATAAACTGTGATACAGACATATTCCAGAATACTGACAGACAACAAAGACACAGACTTCAACGTCTTCTGGAATTTTGTAAAGGATATAAACACCTTTTGTAATATTGTATATTGTATTGTAATATATTGTTAAAAATATGACAGTACATGTGGAACATCCACGTGAGAGCCATTTGTTAAAACAGCTTTCATCTATGGGTGTTAAAATCCATGAGCACTGTATGTATAACATATTGCAGTAGTGGGATGTAATGAGATGTAGAACATTTGTAATAGTATCGTAAATTTAAGAAAGTGTCCATGAATAAAATAGTAAATAAGACATCAACAATGTTTGTTTTTACTACAGTGAAATACCTTAAAGATTGAGGCACATTTAGTATTGTCAGAAATCTGTCCTGATCACCCACAACGGCCTAACACACCGAGGGGTATGAAAGTCTTACAGGTATATATATATAAAAAAATAGATTGTTAGAAAAAGCTAATTCATAAAAAACTCTGTCTTCCTCAGATATGAGTGGTTTCACATTGTCCCCTTTGCCCAGAGTTAGTTATGCCTCACCTTTCCTCACTTCCTTACTAAAGCAATGGAACGTGTGTTCATACCGAACAGGTCTACACCGTACCAGAAATGATTTACAGAGATCCAACAATGCCCACCATGAGCCAGCACTCTTACCCGTCACCTCTGTTGTTAAAGTTAGAGGAAGGGAAGGAAGAAAGAAAGAACACACTTTCCTTCTTACAAATCAAAAGTTGAAATCTTGTTGTTTTTGTTTGTTGCCACAGTGACTACTGTCCAGGAAAAGTTACAAAGTCTGGCATTAATATTTAAGAAGGTTTAGGGTTGTGTTTAGGGAAAGATGATCATAGTTAAAAGAAAGAGATGAAATGAGAGAAGTTAAACACTGGGTGTTGTGAGCATATTCACACACATCATTTGCTGTTGGGTTAGTTGAGAAGTCCCACTGTGTTTAGTTCTAATACAGCACAGATCATGATTTTGTAGAGATTTTCAGAGAGTTTAAGGATTTCTTTTAAACCTGGAGCACAAAAACAAGTCAAATTCAATCACTGCGCATGAAAAACTGAGGAAAAACTACATTTCACTCTCAAACAATGTGGTCTTTTTTGATGATGTCGGCAAACAGCAGCTACACCAGTGCTGCTGTAACAGTCGTGTCAGGAGAACACATTAAAGCGTCCCTGTTCCCCCTGGCTTTATATGTTCAATCTGCAAATTATTATCTTCAGCATCTCAACAGCACGATTGCTGGCTGCACTGTTACAGTACCTGTTATTTCTAAGGCTGCTGCCTGAAGCCATCAAAACAGCCAAGTGTTGCCAAGGAAACAGTCTACAGGCTGTAATATAAAATACACAGTAAATGCTCTGGACATACTATATACGCACTGAGTCAGCGTGCAGTCACATACACAGTGACTTATTTTATGAAACATGGACAGACAGATGGAGTATTTGTTGTATTGCTGAACCTCAGAAACGTATCAAATCTCCAACAAACAGCATCTGCGCTAATGACAGTGTAAACCACGGAAAGCAGTGTTCCACTCTCCCTCAGCCATTACAGCAGAATGAGTGCTGAGCTGCAGTGGAAGTGAGGCCTGTGCGTGGGTGAGAGGCGCTGCTGATGCTACTGCAGCTGGTCCTTTCCCCGCATTCTCTTTTTATAGCCAAACTGCTCATTTGTGTCTCTTTGACGTCACACACACACACACACACACACAGAAAGAGAGAGAGACACCGAGCCCAGCAGATCTGTTCAGCCTCGGTGATTCATATATAATTAGTCAGAGTAGCGGTGCGATTCTCCTGCTGTCTGTCTCAGTTATTGTCTGTCAAATTCTCACACCCTGGCCTGCAGTCTGAAGCCAGTAAACGCTCACATGGTTGACACACGGCGCTGGAATCTCTCTAGCTGGCACAGACACACTAAAAAGGTGTGGCTAATTAAAAATAATTAGATGTGGTGGGTTGTATATATGTCAGCCATAGACCATCATGGAGCTCCATCACAGTTTAACATGCTATCAGTAAAGTTTCAGTCCAGCAGTCTCCAGATACAGAGCTTATTAAACATTTCTTTGAACACCTTGTCATGTTAAGAATCTTTGTCTACATGATTTTACTGCATTTAGCTGCAAACTGTGAACGTGACGTTGTCCTGTACTGCACAAAATTACATATTTTTCACAGATTTTGACGCGAGGCTCTGGAGGACAGGATTGTTTGGTTGTTTTTTGCTGAACACTATAGACTGAGACCAAAATCAAGTCTTAAAGTACGACATCTATTAAAAATTATAGTCCTTTTGAGAGCAGCATGTGGACCCTCCTGTCTCACCTTCTTCGTCACATTTGAGGTGTGAATCTTCATTTGTCTCCCCTGTCAGTGATTCAAATGCACAACGATTATTGATGCATCTCAATCGGGGGAGGAAACTACTACCAGCCATATGATGGTAACACGTGGAAGTGACTGGTATATTTCAGACAAAATAATAATTTAACCAAGTCAGGACAGACAGAAATCCTTTTTTGTTTAGAAAGTTCTTTGAAAAATCAGTCTATAAGCTACATGTTTGCATCATCACTATCACATTTTGTGTTTCCCAATACTACTACTACTTCACTTTCAAAGTACTGGGTGCATTTTTCATCCTGCGCTTCTGATCCCCTCCCTTTATACATGAGAGTAAAACATGGACGTAGTCTCCATGACATCACCCACAAGTTTCTAAAGAGCCGTTGTGAAGCTCTGGTAATAATTCTGTCACTGCATTCATGCAGTATGTCTGCACTGGGATGGATCTTAGAAATAAGAAATTTCCATTTGCCTCCAGTCACACACGGGTCTAACTACAGCAATAACATTGATAATGTATTCTAATTCAGGTGTGCCGGTTGCAGGGTCCTGGCTTTGTGTCTGCTGGCTCTCTGTCATGGCTTAGTGGCATAGCTAAATGGAGCAGAGCCTCATTACAGTTATTAGTTCCACCTGTGCTTCTTCTTCTATGAGTCAACATGTCCACTGTGAGAGGGGGGACATGCAACCTGTCACTTGATTAGCCAACTCTGTTATTTTGATGTTGTTATCAGCCTGAATGATAGAAAGAAAAAAAAGAAGCTCTTCATAAATAATGAGTTTACTGTAGGGTTGCACATCTCTCTGTGATAAACGATTCGATACGCATCTAGATACACAGGTTACGATACGATTAAAAAACGATATACAGTTATTACAGACCGGTTTGATCTTACAGTACAGTACAATATTTTCTTTTCAAATATGTAAAAGACCACATATCCCCAAGCATTGTTGCTTTATGGCACTGGCAAAAAAAATAAAAAAAAATAAATAACAACAACAAAATCACGTCAATGTATTTATTTTTAGACATGGACCAAAAAAATTCTTGCTGATTCAGCATCATTTGTTGGAGAGAATCTGGTGGATTTTCAAAATAAAATACGCGTGCAAACTGCTGGTCGTAAAAACTGACAAAAGAGAAACTAATTAACTACGTAGCATATTTACACACGTAGAAGCACGTTTAGAAGAACATACAACGGGAAAATGTCCAAATCTGAGCAAGTAAACAAAGTCTGGCGGGCTAAGTGCTCGTTTCTAAAACACTCCCGGTGGTCGCGTGCAGGAATTCATGGCTAATTCGCATCGACTGAGGAGGCTGCTACCGACGCAGCCGTATCGCTTACTTGTTAAACTGAATATCCGGTCGCATCGGTTTATCATTCACAACCTTAGTTTACTGGTTCACTTTGTGTTTTAAGAATAATAATAAAATGAGCATATTATCACTTCTATCACCTGTATATGTTCCTTGAACTTTAGCACTGTAAAATGTACAGGGTAGTGACTTAACATATCTCATATTCTGTCATTACTATAACATAATATTTTATTCATATTGGTATATATCATTGCCATAGTATTCTATTTCTATTTCTAGTATTCTGTTTTCTATTTTTCTAGTGCCCACGTCATACTCCGAGATAACAGTTATTATAGGAAAGTAGTTATTAGTCAATTGCATCAATTAACCGCCCTCAAAAGTACAGGCCTCTGCAGGCCTCTTTCCCTTCATTGATTCTCTATTCTGTATCTATGTATTATTTCCTGTGACGACTAACACAGCCTACACACAGTGTATATTTCTGTTATAATGTGCAGTGCATAGTTACAGTATTATAGCACTAGTGTAGCTTTATTTCCATATTTTAAAATAGCATTTCTAAAGGAACTAGTTAAATAGAAAGTATTTTTTGGTAACCTATTCTATAAAGGTTATAGAGGCATTCATGGTGAATTATGACAGATTCAAAAAAATTGCACATTTGACTAATTATTTATAATAATAATTATAATTTAATTATCTGAACACCAACTAACAATGAAACCTTATAATAAAGAATGGATTATTATAAATGCATCATTGTGTGCTTCACTGAACACATACAATGATAACTGATCATAATGTGTTATAAGCCACATCAGTCAGCCTCTAAATTATAACTAGTCAAGAGCTTCAAGAAGACACCTGAGGTTATAATTCATTATAAGTCACATCTGTGATGCTTCATGTCAATATAGTGCCTTACAAAGCGTTATGAGTGTTTATGAATGTAGTCATGAAGCATTATGAATGCATTATAATTCACTATAAATGTCCTCATAACACACTATAGATGTGGTCTTCACAGAAAGCGTTATCTAGTTTTGTTTCTGTCGAATTCTTTAAATGTCATTTCCTAAACTGAATTACATTCACCTCCGTTCTGTCGGGGTAGAAAAATCTGTCAAACTAAATAACAATTTAAGAGTCTCCTGAAAACCTTCTGTGTATTACAACAACTCTCACCCCATAAACAGTCATTCTCTGGTAACAAACAGAACCCTCAGGTTAGATCAGACACATGCACATGCACATTACACACTCTCCTGTGCTCATGTATGGACACAGTTTGTGAACTGAGCTGACTCCTGTGAAGCAGATGTATGAATTAGCCAGAGAGAAAGTAAAAACATACACATACTGTTCCTGCTAATTAGCCACAGTGGTGTGTGAGCTGTGTATGGATGTGTGTGTGGGAGAGAGTGATGGATTAAGAGAAAAATGCCAGCCATCAGTTTAGTCCAGTGTGTTTGGATACTGTACCGTGATTGTTGTTGTATTGCATGTTAGCTCTGTTTTCATAGGTTCCATGTACCATCAGGACAGTTTAGTTAGCCAGTTTGGTGGCTGGGACTCGGACAGCAGTGGAGTGGATCCTCTTGACAGTGTTTCTCTGTCCTCTCTGCCCGGTCATCAGGTACCTCAGGATGAATGGAGTGGCTTCTCTCCTTTGGGGAAGGAGGACGACATCCCCTGTCGGAGGATGAGGAGCGGCAGCTACGTCAAAGCCATGGCCGAAGACGACAGTGGAGACTCTGACGGGAGCCCCAAACCCTCTCCCAAGATCCAGGCACGCCGGGCCAGCTACCTAAAAGCTACACAGCCATCACTGACTGAGATGACCACTCTACAGTGAGTTCACCTTCTCTGTGCTTCTTTTTCTGATGTTACCAATTTTTCTCTTTCATGTTTAAATAAGACTAAAAAGATTATAATTGAAACAATGTCAAATGTTTTGGAAGTTCACGTGTTAGATATACACAGGCTTAATATTTTGTTGTTTTACTCAAATTTATATTTTAGTTTGAGTAAATGCATAAATACTGACTGCTGGGGTTCATATGGTTTTATCAAAGAAAGTCTCCACTGTAACAAACATTGTGTCAAAAAAGTGCAGGAACACAAATGGTACCAGACGCAGTGTGAAATTCTATAAATGTCAGAGATTTGTGGATGTCTGCAATTAAAAGCAAAAAGAATAAAAAAGAAAACTTTTACCTCTAACCACAGCTATTGTGCTACCTTCATGAATAAACTAGAATTTGTTTATTTCACACTGCGATCTTTATTCATGTGTTATCATGGTGAACAGTGTGTTTAGTGTCTTTGTCACTGAAGCCGTCAACTCATTTGAAGCCTGCAACTAGACATGCTGTTTGTCTTAACTTTACTCTGATAAGCTAATTAAAAAACAGATGGTGCTCATTGGGGTGAACCTGAACTCAGATCAGTAAGAGTACAGTAATAGTGTACTTTATTTAGCATATTGTGTTTGTTACACAAAATATTTCTCTACAGTGTTTTTTACATGATCAACTTACCGTTATTTTCACTGTAAACATTTACTAAATATTAGAGACGAGTGAATAAACTGAATATTAGACTGTCAATTCAAATGAAAAGAAAATAATTTGAGTATAGTGCTGCATGTCAGCAGGAAGCCAGAAATATCACCTTCTGTCTAATTAAGCTTTAACAGCTCTTTACTTGCAGTGGGTAAGCGGAGGACTCAGGCTGCTACTCTGCTTCTTCTGTTGTCTTCTCTTACGGTGTCATGCATACACCATCTCCCTCTGTCTGTTCATGTATAGAGTGGCCTCTTGATGGTCACTTGAAGCAGGACTACTTTTCTATGAACACTTCAGTTAACAGTGTGTGTGTGTTTAAAACTTTTCAGTAAGCTTATTTGGTTCCTTCGACTTTCACCTCAGTCACTTCTTAAACTGCATTTCTCTTCCAGCTCAAACAGTGTGAGCAGGACAGGGACAGTGTTGGATGGGGTTCACTGTTTCGGTTCACTGCATTCACTGACAGAATTATTTAAAAAAAGACAAAACAAGCCTTTTTTGGTCTGAACTGCATCTCAAATACAGATTGACAAACACGTTGGAGAAAGTAACTCATAAATTAATCCCAAAATATCTGCTTTGGTGTGGCATATGGATGTGACAGACGTGAAACGTGAAAGTTCTTGACCTGAACTGCAGAGACCACAAACATGGAAGCTTTGACTAACTGACCATCAAAAGTTGTAATTCATCTAAATTAATGACACCATGTTTGCACTCGATAAAGCAAAATGAAGTAAGAAAAAGCTGATAGTGACCAGTTATCCCTGTCCTTCTTAACAATAGCAACAAGCAACAAGTGTCAACAGAGGTCATGAGGTCATGCTTATGTACACTCCCAGTGTAACACAACCAATGTACAGATGGAATATATCCGTCCTTTAGACACCCTCTTGTCCACTCAGATTTATTTCTCTTTTCATCTTAAACCACCTTTTTGTGGACATGCTGGAGGGATGCCCAAATCATTTAGATCATTAGGGGACAATAATTAATGAAAATATGCAGTTTGATCAGAAGTTAGATACACATTTCTCATTGTAAATACTACTATATTTGTTTTCCTTCATGCCCGGTGCAATATGATGGCAGCAGCCTCGTATTTTAGGCAGCACCATTTAAAGCAAAGAGACTATTACTGCCTTCCTAGACATAATAGATAGCTTGCCATTGATGTTCCATTAACATGAACAGACATCTGTGTCTCCAGACTAGAATGTGTTGACAATAACACCTGCATGGGTAAAAACATTCTATTTGGCTAAATCTGGGCGTGTAGTATTTGTGGTGTTATCTTTGGGTTTAAAGTCTATCGACCAGCATGAGTTGGGCAAAATGTGAGACCGACTCAGGCACTTCTGATGAACTTTGAGAGTGTCTCTAATTCTCCTTGGCCAAGCATCAATAAATAATACAGCATAAGACATCAGAGGCTCCTGAACACTTTCTTCCTTCCTGACCTCACCATCGACTTTTGACTTCAGCAATTTCTCCACAACAAGTGGAAGCCACAGTATCAATAGCTGCAGATAGGTCCCTGGAAGACTTCCAGCCATGGCCTTATCTATTGGGCTAATAAGAAGCACATATGGGCAACTGTTAGATCAGATCTAATGCACTTGGATGAAAGAGACTGAGAAAGATGGGAGATTTAATTGATGAATATGGCATTGAAGTATTAGAAGTAGTAATGCCAATTTAGGAGTCTGTAGAGAGTGTAGTACAAGGAACACAGAAAGTTTTAGGAAAGCAACTCCAGCTCTGGGTGATGGTGTGCTCTACTGGACTCAAGCCGGTCTCTAAACATTTCACTCAGTAGAGTCTGTTCTCAGTTTTCCAATCATCTGCTCTCTCGTTGGGTAAAGTTAGGGTTCAAGGATGCTTTGAAGGTGCATTAGGTCCCGCACGGTGTGAAAAGTATTTGTTTCTGATAAAACTGTTAGTATCAAAGCTAGATAAATATTACATCATGTATTCATATGAATGGATCCGACAGGACGACTGCACAGGTCATTGCATTCAGATGAAGCTATCTATCAAACCCAGTCAGCTATGGTAGTTTAGCCTAAGCAGATATATTGTAGTTGTATCTGGGTCGAACTAGGTCAGCTGAATACCCCTCGTCACACCCTCCCTGCCTTTCAAAGCCTGTGTGAGAACCTACATTGGCTGTTCTGGGTCACTGTAGAAGCATGACGATGAAACATTTGAACTCATTCTAAGGTAACAGCTCTTCTAGATTATACACTAATGAAAATAAAGTTGTGAATATTATATTCCATTTCTGCCATTTTCTGCCACACACAGCACACAAACCAGGATGACCATGAATCCACGACTGGAATATCATTTACACGTTTGGACTAAGTTCAGAAATAACCTTGTGTATGACTCTCTGTCGTCTCTGTTTCAGGATCTCGACGGAGCACTCCCCCAAACTGCAGATCAGAAGCCACAGTTACCTGCGTGCGGTGAGTGAGGTTTCAATCAATAGAAGCCTGGATACCCTGGACCCCAAAACCCTCCTCGACCCCAAATCGCTGCTGTCCTCACCCCAATACCGCTCACGAAATGAAAGCTACATGAGGGCTATGAGCACCATCAGTCAGGTTGGTTGCCAACACTACTGCCTTTATATTTACAGTATGCCCCACCTTATCATGTCACCATAGAAACACAAGGCTTAGATGGACATGAACTTTGAACTTATTTTTATACACTAAAAAACTAACAATTCACCTAATGACATTATTTTGAACAGTTTGAGAGCCTGGACATGATGTGTCTGTAAAAGACTGTTTACTGTTGCCAATACAGACCTTATTATCCACTTTCTCATTTGTTCTGGAGCAGATCACATGACATGATGTCATGACATCACATGTTCAGGTTTGAAGGTCTAAGGATTGAGATAAACTGCTCCAGAAGGCTACATTTGAAACCAATCAACATAACCTAACCTCTTTTAGGAGTTATCTCCCATGTTTCAATCATAAAGTAAATGGTAGACACTTGTACTTAAAAGTCATCTACCAGGGTGTTGGTTAGCTCAGTTGGTAGAGCAGCCGTCCCATGTACAAAGGCTCAGTCCTTGCTGCGGCGGCCCAGGGTTCAAATCCGACCTGCAGCTCTTTGCTGCATGTCATTCCTCATCTCCCTGCATTCCTGCCACTCTTCAGCTGTCTATGTCAAAAAAAAAAAAAAAAAAGTCATCTACCAGCACATATTGAATTGTCCAGCAGTTTCAAATGAGCAATGTCATTTGAAACTGCTGGACAGGCTTCTATAATAAGTAATTGGAAACAATACAGCCCAAACAGTCCAAACAGTACAACCATCCTTGTTTGAAAATGGTTTCAAATACTATCTGAGCACAGGTCTGAGCCACAAATCCTTGTAAATATATTTTCTTCCTCTGGAGCTCTATTGTTGCCCAAAAATGATTAAAAACACATTAGTCTGCCCTGTTGCATTGGGTGACACGTTCCTTCATTACCATGAACACACACTGTAGTTTTGACTCAATCTCACACACACCATCCTACACACAAAGACACCAAATGTGGATTAATCCGCTGAAAAAAAAATAGTCCAAATGAAATAAATGCATTATTTACACATGTCTGAGTCAGTCAATCAAACATTCCACATCAAACACATCGACATCCACATCAAACAGCATCAAGCTGTTTTAAACCACTGAACCTCTTTGAGAAATGAAACTTCTGCATCTGTGAGTTGTGAAGATTTACATCCTCTGTAAGAACCAATAGGCATGGGGCTGAAAGCCACAGACAGGTTAGAGAAGTCAGACAGTAGTGAGTGTCTACACGCACTGTTAGGTTTGGTCTTTTCTTGCTTTTATTGACAATAAAAAAATACAGAGTTAAACAGATATGGAGACCTTGTAGTATTCCACATTGTTGCTCTCTGAATATTTATTCATGTTAGCCACGTTGAGGATAATTCATGAATGAATGCATGATCAAGGCCACTAGCTTGCACTCAATCCTTTTCTAAAGTAATGTGCTCTGAAAGCTTTGTGTTGGCACCATTTCACCTTAGTATAAATGTCACTCTACTAAGCAACCCATCTGCAGCAGTTACAGTAGCTACTACACCAAGACAGCTGCACCTAGAAAGAGTATGACTCCATACTTCCTCCTGACAGGCCACTGAAATGAAGCTGGGCCCAATAAGCCTTAATTTGTTCCACCTTACCTTGAACCTGCACTTGTATTACTCACCCTGAACCTGCTGATAATTCCATTACCATGCTGAATTGCCTCTATTAACTGTTGTAATGTCCTCCTCTGCATGGATCTAACAAAAAAAACCCTCCTGCTTAAACAACTTGCCACAATATGCTTTTGTTTTGCAGTTCAAATCCATTCAATTGCAATTTGTTTTCAATTTAAGTCAATGTGAAAATTAAGCTCAGTGATTGGAAAATAAAAATAATAGGGGAATAAAAATGTCAACTAAAATCCCAGTAATGGGATGTTGCAGTAGGTGTTGTGTGTGTTAAAGGGAGAGCAAGGCGGCAACAATGTAGAGAGAGTGAAAGAGAACAGGTTGAATAGCACAGTCCAAAGAGCTTGTAGTAGAGACATTATTGTGAGTGGAAAGTCTTGGCTGGATTTAGAACAATCATGGCTCTAGTTTCTTGCCAGAGCCACTTCTATGCAACTATTTATTTTTTTGTATCTGTGCCTGTTTGGCAAATTTCCTGACACCAAATGAACATGCTTGCACTGAGGTGGGATAAGAGGGGAAGCTGAGGCTGTGTTTCTGCTGATTAGGTGGCACGGTGCAATTTCGGTGCTCATTTTGGCATAAAATTGCATTTGTGTTAAAACCTGCTCAGACAACCTCTTATCTGAGACCCAGGGCAATTTTGGTGGCTTTGGTTGGCATAGGCGTAAACACTCACAGCTCCAAGATCACTCAACACTTGCTGCACTTTTTTTCATTTACTGCACACCGATTTTACAATTTTTAATGAATTGGAGTCTGATGTGCAGAAACGTCAGACGAATGCGCGGTCGTCTCTACAGCAGCAGGTGTGATACATGTGAGTTGACTCGTGTTTCTTCCTGCTCAGAGGCGATGATGGCCGAGGATCACATTAAACCTCCCAAAAACCCTGCTTTGTGCACTGTGAATACCTTCATACTATAGCAGAATTATTTGATTATTATTCTTCCATTGCAACAGCAGATTATATTAGCAAATCTCCAAACCCCATTTTGTAAATGTTTAAAGAAATGAGGATGGTTTAATTTGTTTCTGTTGAATAAATCAGGATGGCTTTTCAAATATACTGAGCAGGACCAAAAATGCATTTTAAATCTATTTAACAAAGTGTTTTTATTTTAACCCTGTTAAGTGCCAACATGCATGTCAATAAAAGTCTCAACAAGGAGTCATGCAGCCGGCAGGAAGCTCTTATGAATGTATCTGCAGTGTGTCTCTTTTTAGAATCTATAATGTTTTAAATGACAGCAATGCCCCCCCCCCCCCCCCTCTTTTTTTTCTTCTCTTTTTCTCCCTCCTCCCCCCCCCCCCCCCTTCATTCTTCCCTCTGCTTCTCCCCCTCCTCTCCTCCTCCAGTTGAGTGAGGTGGAGGTGAATGGGCAGATTGAGCAGGTGTGTGAGCAGGTCTACAGTGAAATGCAGTCCCAGGCTATGGAGGCTGCCATGGACAGCATGGACACCATGGACACCCTGCCTATGCCCGGATGCTTCCGGATGCGGAGCCACAGCTACGTGAGAGCAATCGACCAGGGCTGTGCTGGGGAGGAGGAAGGAGAAGGAGGGAGGCCGCTGCTCCTGCTGCCATCCTCCCCGCCACGCACATCTGCCACCACCGTCAGAACCATCCAGAGCAGCACAGGTAGGACGCTCAGTCTGAATGTCTTTGTATGCGTCTTTTTGTCCTTATACACGTGGAACTTTATGGTGCCTCCACATGAGGATAAAGGACTGTGAGCCAGTGGGCAGGATACATGTGGGTGAGGAAAGTGGAAAGCAGCACTTGCTCCGCCCTCATTACCACTGCTAAGGTGCCATTGAGCAATGCCATTAACCCTAACTGCTCCAGTGGAGCTGCTCAGCGTCCAGCAGATCAGACTGTTGTTGTTCTGGACAGCTTCCTGGTATGAGTTTGTAGCATTTCCCCCAGTGAGTGGAGGAACATTCTAAAAGTATGTTTAAGCACTTCTGTACAGGCATAGGGAATGACACACTTCAGTAAGTAATGTCTTTATCTGCAACATGTCTAAAAATGGTCCTCAGGCCCAGTTGCTGTTGATTATACATCACGATGAGGAAAAGATCTGTGTGACTCATTAAGGCGTATGCATGCATGGGAATTGAATGGTACACCATAGGCACTGGAAACAAAATGATCAAATGAGTCATCCTTCACCATTTTCTCAACAAGTGGGTGGGTGCATGTGTGCAGCAGTACTAGCTTGAATATTTGACCTCTACAGTGGAGGGCTCATGTGGCTCTGTGTGCATTTCTAGTCTGAGTGCTCTCTTCCGGGATGATAGTACCTCCATCCACCAGTAGTGGAGTGTCACTGAACGTGATGAGGATGAGCTCATACGCTGTGGTGACCACACATCAACCCAGCTGAACTCAAATCAAATCAAATCAAATCAATTTTATTTGTATAGCCCAAAGTCACAAAGTACATTTCCCTCGGAGGGCTTTACAATCTGTACAGGGAGTGACACCCTCTGTCCTTAGACCCTCGGTTCCAGTGAGGAAAAACTTGCCCACAAAAACCTTTAACAGGGAAAAAATGTGGAAGAAACCTCAGGAAGAGCCACAGAGGAGGGATCCCTCTCCCAGGACGGACAGACGTGCAATGGATGTCACGTGTACAGGACAAATCAACACAAACATATTGTACAATTAACAATGATTAAAATGACAATGAATTACAATGAATGATAAAAATGATACAGTAATAGATTGGTAGTAATAATGCAGTAATAATATATGTAGTGGGCGTCATGCAGGATCACAGCAGCAGCCACGATCCCCGAGAACCTGCTGGACGACAGAGCACAGAAACTCCGGGGAAGTTTGGTTAGTAACATGCTTAATGAGACATGTCCACAGATGGAGAGATATGGAGAGATTGGAGGATATAGAGATAAGATATATTATATATAGAGAGAGGAGATATAGAGAGATATGAGATTATTATATATATAGAGGAGAGAGATAGAGAGATATAGAGAGAGAGTGAGGTGTGAGAGAGGAGAGAGGAGAGGTTTTCGGTAAGGGAGATGTGTGCATCTTCAACCAATACCGTGCCTGGCTAGGCTAACCCTCGGTGGGGTCCCCCGGCAGTGTAATCCTATGGCCGCATAACTAAGGGATGACCTGAGCCAGCCCTAACTATAGGCTTTATCAAAAAGGAAAGTCTTAAGTCTATTCTTAAAGGTGTTGACCGTGTCTGCCTCCTGAACCCAGAAAGGTAGTTTGTTCCACAGAAGAGGAGCCTGATAGCTGAAAGCTCTGGCTCCCAATCTACTTTTGGAGACTATAGGAACCACAAGGAACCCAGCGTCCTGAGAGCGCAGTGTTCTAGAGGGGTAATAAGGTATTATGAGCTCTTTTAGATAAGATGGTGCCTGACCATGAAGAGCTTTGTAAGTAAGGAGAAGAATTTTAAATTCTATTCTAGATTTAATAGGTAGCCAATGCAAGGAAGCCAAAATGGGAGAGATGTGATCTCTGATCTTGGTTCCTGTCAGAACACGTGCAGCAGCATTCTGAATTAACTGCAAAGTCCTAAGAGACTTATTGGAGCAGCCTGATAACAAAGAGTTACAATAGTCCAGCCTTGAACTGTGGGAGATTTTGGAGCCACCATCATCACTCATGAGGAAAATGCTTTTCATTCCTCCAGCAGAGTCCCACACACTCTTATCTATGACAAGGAGCAGTGAAGCTGTTCTGGAGGCTTGAGGTGGAATAGCACCTTTTCATTTGTCATCCATTTGTGTCTACTCCACTTTGAGTAGCATTCAGTGCTGCCACTAGTCCTCAAACAGATCTTTGCCCGCGTTGTCATTTCATACACTGTGCAGTCTTAAATATTATCAACAGAGTGGCAAATTTTAACTTTTTTTTCAGTAAAATATCTCCTGGTCCCATGACTGAATTCAGTACTGCAGCGCAGCACTCCAGTCATGGAGTGAAGAAGGAGAAATGATCCATCTGTGTGGAAATACACACTCCATCACTGTATGTCCTGTTCTTCTGACATTAAGGTCAAATTCAGCTGTTTCTGAGAAGGTCACCCAGTAGGTGTAGATTTAGATTCACCCAGTGCATTCAATACCCCAAATCAAATGTAGAATGATCAGGGACTCCTTCAATTAGTGGATCAATTCTTTTTCTTTTTAAACATTTAAAGGTCCTCCGTGTGACATTTAGTTAAGTTTAGTTTGAGTTTTTGTTACCTTGTCTGTTTTTACGACCGGCAGTTTGCACGGGGTATTTTATTTTGAAAATCCACCGGATTCTCTATGCTGTTTCCGTGTCTGGCTTCCTGTCAGCTCTGTATAAATTGACACAGGCTGCTTGCGGCGTCCATCAAAAATAGAACTGCTACATATTTCATGGGGAGCTGAGTGGAGGCCCACTTCTGAACCGGACCGCGGTAGAGCCAGTGGGGTTTGAAATATTGACTAGAAGAGCCGCGTATGTGACCGCGATGCACACACACGCCCGGTGCAATTCAAGGGTTACAATAAGCACTCAGTAGTGTGTAGCTTTAGTCTGGAAGTATTGTTCAGATCTGTGATAATATGATGAAACCACATTAATCAACTCGCCAGTTCTCTCATGAGTGCTGACAGTTATCTGGCCTCTTTCTGTGAGTCTCATGAGACAGGCTGTTAGTCACATTTATAACACGCAGATTTTTTCTCATGTTTCACATGTTTTAAGATCTCATGTAAATGCTGCAGATTCTTCTGTCTATTGGCTGATGGACGTGAAAAAGCTTCAGTGCTGTTGTTTCATTGTAATGTTGTTTGACAGGCTCATATGTCCAAAGAAGTATTAATACAAACATACTGACCTGCAGTCAGCGCTGATGTACTCTGGCAGAAAAACCATGAAACATTATTAAGGCATCATTTTCTTATTGTCTTGGTTTTATTGTGGACTACAGTTTTCAGAGATGACATGAAGAGATAACTCCTCACTGCAGAGACTCTTTAGAGAAAAAGTCTTTCTCCTTTTTTCTTTCTTTTTGCTTTTTTGACTCTCAGCTACTCCGCATGGACAAATGGAAAAATATTCCACAGATTTGTGCTCACCTCTTTAACTGTCCATAACAATTCCATAACATGGCAGTGTAAACATAATCAATTCTAAATGTCTTCGATGCTTTAGTGACTGAATCTATGTCAACACTGGATCAGCCACAGTACTGCTGTGTGCCAGGAGGCAATCTGACAGAACTTGTAGTCCAATACAGCATCATGCAGTCACACACATAACGGCAGAAAGAATTCTAAAATGCTCCGGGTCACAGTTACGTGCATAACTGCACTCTGCTGTACACTGTAACAATGAAAAATAATCTTGTAAAAGAGCCGTCTTCATGCGTGGTATTCAGATGAGAACATGCCACAGCTCATGCCACAGGGGACTCACTGTAGTGTCGGCTATAGTTTTTGGTATTAAAGTAGTCTTTTTTCATTTCTTTTTTTTTTAAATGCTCAACTGGAGATGACCTACATTTTCTGCTGCCCTGGGAATTCGAGAGTTAACCAAGAGGATACATGGACACACACACACACACGCACACGGGTGCAGATAAGCACAAGTATGTATATACATATATTATTCAGTCATGCACGTTCTCACACATTCCTCTGCTGTCACACAGTACAGTAGATGGTCTGCTTCACTTCCACATGATAGCACATCATGCTGATAAATACTGGTCCAATGTGCACCGAACTGTATTACCCACTCAGGCTTATTGTGCAACTGAATTATCACCACGGGACTTTAACAGCATCATTTGGCATTTTTATTTGTTGACTCATATACTGTGTGGTGTATTTGATCAAACGTGAGATCTAACCCACAAGGCCTGCAAACCCAACAGGAAACATGGCGAGGAAACATCCACCCCAAGCAGTCTTCAGCCTACTGCTTCATACACTCTGCTTTAATATCATTTACCTGCTACCCAGCTATCTTCTACTAACTAAACTAAAATGTTCCTGTCTAAATGATTTTTGGTGTGTTGTGTCTCTGATGTCCTGTGCTCTGCACACCCACCATTACGACCTCTGTTCTAAATAAGACTCATTTGACATTTTGGGAAGATTCTTCTTCTTGCTGAGAGCTAATGTTCAGGCAACAGACTGTATCAAACATGGATGTCGTTTTCTGAAGCTCCGTCATGAAGCTCAGTGTGGTGGCTCTGGCCAGTGCCATCTTGGCACTGCTTGACTCCATTAAACTCCCGGCTATGATCCAAAAACGAGGTGGAGCTGAGGCAGGACAGATGAAGCCTGGTTGCTGAAACCAGTCACCAGTGACCGCACCCACCTGCCAGTTAAACAAGAATATCTCCTCCCTCCTGTTTGTAAAGTGCACTGATTCATTTAGTAAATAAACTATTTCTTACAGAAAACAAAGTATAAAAATAGTGTTTCCATTTTCCTGGAGGTTATGTGTCGAACTGTTTGTTTTTGCCAGAAGCATTAACTTCTTGGAGTCTCTGCTGGCCCGAGAACTGCTTCCAGCCAAACCATAATCTGGCACACAAGCCTACATAAAGCACAATGCGCAATTCAAAACAAATAATAAGTAAAAACTGCAATAAACTCAAGTTTATCTCGATAGAATGGCATAAAAAGTTGTAGAACGCTCAAGATGAATCTTCTGAATAGACAGCAGGTCTCACACAGGCCAACATCGAAGGGAATGCTTCTTTTAAATTGGATGATTGGACTTGGGTGTTGACAGCACTGTCCATTAGAGCTGAATCAGTGAAGCCTGTCTCATCATGCTTCTATTATTTTTTTTACTGTAGATCTTTGCTGATGTCCTTGACAGGAGAGAGTTGTGAAAGAGCTGAAGCATAATGATGTTTGTGGTTAATGAGAGAGAATGAAAGTCAGCCTAGAGAGAAGCCATGCCGATAGGAGCAAGAGTGTAAAGAGGTGAATACAGAGGTGGGTAAACTATAGTAAACTATGCAGTTAGTTGAACTCATCTGAAAATAGATGAGTAGACTCTCATTTCAAAGAGGGTGATAAAGTGAGTTTACTTGTGGATAGAAGATCTGCAGGAGAAAGCTCAAAGACAACACCAACACCACTGAATGAGTGAAAAGGGCAGAGCCAGAGGTTTCAATAGTAAAATGCAACTTAAATGAGGTCAATGTGAGTTAAGAAGCAGAGCGTGCTGATGAGCCATGTAAGCCCGCTTAATCACCTACTCTCTTTGTACTTCCCCACAGATCCAACTTTCCCATCAGCCCTCTCTCTGTTCTCTATTCAGCTGCTCAGGGCGCACTTGACATCAGCCATATACTTAATATTCACAAAGAAGACTCTAAGAGATTAGTCTTCATGTAATACTCTCTGAAAAGCCTTTTTGGAACGCCTTTGCTCTGTATGATATTTAATCTTTGTTGCATGTGATTAAGACAATTACCTATTGTATGGTTTTTGTATGTATATGCTGTATACATGCTGTTTGGAGAGGTGCCGGTGCATTTTGGAGGCTGTGGTTTGTGCTGCTGTGTTTCTAATAGTCTGTTCGACTCATTTATGAGAGATGACTAAATATGCATCATTTTCAAGTGTAGGTGTGCCTAGAGTTGTCACGATACTAAAATGAGTAACCACGATACTATACCAGACAAAGTATCGCGGTTCCGGGTATTATCGCGATACTGCGGCCTTTTTTTATTATTATTATTTTTATAAACTGCAATGTATTTGTACAAGTTAGTTTGAAACAACGACGTTTGTTTTTTAAGCAAAATTAGTGTTGCCACTGACGAAGACGCCACGGCAGACTCGCTGCTCGGGCCCGGTGCTTCTGCCATGGTGAGTGTGTTGTCTCGTGTCTGGGCGAGACAGAACTTTAGCTTGTTGTTTGTTTTGAAGCGAGTTTCTATCGAAGCGGAGCTGTCTTCGCGGAGTTCGTTCTTGCCGGCAGAAACACACGAACAGCCAATCAGCTAACAGACGGGCGGACCCAGCGTGTGGAAACAGCCTATCATATCCCTGGACGTCACCAGTAACAGGCAAACAGCCAATCATTCAGCAGCTGTGTAGTTCGGTTGCGGTTCCATGTTGGTTTGTTTACAAAGGAGTAGCATGCAGTGAGAAGCCGGGAGGAGAGCAGAGGCGGCCGCTATGTAGCGGAGACTGGCACCGGTAGTATAGTAATCCACGGTAGTACCGTCGTGTAAAATTTCTAGTATAGTAGCGACGGTTATGATTTGGCACCGCGGGGTACCGTGTATACCGTGGGTATCGTGCAACTCTAGGTGTGCCTAATAAACATGCAGCTGAGTGCATATTTTAGTATTTTCTTACAGTGTTTGGCATGGCTGGATGAACTCACCAGCAGGCCTCAGGGCAAACAGCGAGCAATAACTACAGAAGAGTAGATTTTAAGTCAGGGCAACAAAAAAAAAAAATCGAATGATAATGGACTGCTGAAGCTTTTGATAAAATTTTTGATAGAAATTCAATACATTTGCTCCTTGAAGAACAACACTTACAAAAATGTAACGGTACATTTTTAATGCTCAACTTTTCTGGAAAACTAATGAACACGAATGATGTTTGAAAAATGCCCCACGATGAGAATGTGTCAGAGTTGTTAGGGTTCAGTGATTCACTATCCACTTGGATTGGTGTTCTGTAGTTTGTCTCCATGGCAGTGATGTGTGGACCTATTGTTTGCTCCACATACTGCTAAAAAGCGGTAGCTATCCAGGCGACCGGTAGCTCCCACACCACCGCACAACCCTACCACCGTTGGCCGGATCCTGTCTGAATACACACTTTACTCTTGCAGCTGGCATTGACCTGAAATTGATCTTGGCGGTCATGCAGACCAGTTGAGTTGACGGCTTTTGGCCAAATTTGAGATGAATGTATCCGAGCAGTTGAGAGGCCAGGAAGTGTAGCTGTTAAAGGTGCCCACTGTACAAGGTCATGTCCCATACTGGGAGACTCATGCAGGTCCAAAAAAGAAAAATGGTTTTGCATAATTTAACAATTATTAATGGAAGTAGATTCCCATAAAGGTTATGCTTGTCACATATGTGAAGTTCACTGTGTTCAGTGTGGGCGCTAGGCAAAAGTTTTCACAGACTGCTGAAGGCTTAAGAGAAAAGAAGTAATGTGAAGTGATACTTTGAGTATCCAGGCTTAAGGAAATTAGGAGGCGGGGTGAAGCTCTGCTGCAGAGCTTAGAACGCTCATCTAGTTAGAGAGACCTGGTCCCACACACTTCACTCTGGCAACACAGCATTGTTTTATGAAGCCAAAATGAAGCATATTCTCATTTGACTTAGGATGATTTGACCTGTGTGTTGGCAAGTAGAACAAGATCTGAATAAGATGAGCACCAGTGCATAGACAGGTACATGTACAGGATTGGCTGAGATGAAGTTCTGAGGTCCTGAGGAAAACACTGACTGTCCTGTTCCTCTTTGAGGATAAGATGGGGTGTGAAAGAAGCCAAAATGAGTTTGTCTGAGTTCTCTGACAGGGTGTGGAGCTCTGACTTCCAAAAAGAGCCATGAGTCGAACTGTGGATGAAAACATCAAGGCCGTTCAGGCAGCACATTCATTTGCAATATGTAGAGGTGTTCTCTGCACTCCATATGAGTCATGGACATGTAGCCTGCCTTCCTCCAAAATCGTAACACCTTAATCTAAATGAATTTGGACTTTAAATTTCGCAAATGTGAAATTAGTCCAAACAAAAGAGATAAATGTGAGGGAAAATCTGTATTCTGTTCACTGTATCATCATGTTTTATGATTTTTTTCATGATTTTTTTTAGGATTTTGCTGTCACTGCAGTGGTACCCTGGGTCCTGTTGATCATTCTGTCTTCATATCTGATGTTGCTGCTGACAGATGTACTAATCATATTTTCTTATCGTTGTAAGTCATTTAATATTCCAAAGCAGCAACATTGAGAGGTTAGGGCCCGAAACAGAGCTACTGTCTTTTTTTGTATCATGCATTCAGATACTGGGGGTGTATTACACTAATAGCAGCTAATGGAGCCTCGAGCTGCAAGCAGAGATGTGAAGTGGGCTACAGGGGTCTGGTCAGCTGACTTCTTTCTAACTCCAGCTAACCCTGCTAATGTGAAAAGACTAACGAGCCTATCCTTTGACATGCAATCAAACTGCCACACAGTTCCTCAGCACACAACATGCCATTTAAATGAGCTGACTTCCAAGAGCAAGAGACTAAAGATCCCTCTTTCATCAGAGACCCAGTGAATTCTGCTGATGCATCAGAAACCAAGTGATGAGCTGCCCTGACCCTGTCCTAAAGCAACCAGAATATTCTGCTGAAACACTTGAATTACGACAAGTCAGCTCCGTCAGGAGACGAGCAGAGAGAGAAGAGACGGGTTCAACGCTGTGGAAGACTTCTTAAACAGACAGGGAGGAGGAGGAAGGCTTTCTGCCTGTAAATTTCGAGGGTAAAAACCTCCTTCTTTGGGGATTATCCTCATATTTCATGCTTTAGCCCTTAGGCACCCTTACAGCAACACTCAAAGTTTGTTTCTAAGTCTAAGTAGATAATAGACAGAGATGGAGGAGGCTGAAGAAATGACATTTAGGATCAAACTAATGTGCAACAGCAAATGTTTTGAAGGAAACATAAAGCTGACTGGATTATGTTTCCACTGTGTGTGGCTTTATTGGCATTACTGCAATATAAATATTGCTATGGAGGTTAGCTAAGAATAATATAAAATATAATACAACAAATGAAGTATTAATTCATGAACATTAATTATTAACCATGTGGGACAGGCAGCTCACAGAGCTGGGTCTAATGTTCTGAGTGCTTGTGTCCTGAAGCTGAGGTAGTCGGGCTGTAATTACCTGAGTGGTTGACGGTTTGCTAGCTCTGTGGGTTCAACTTCTGACAGCATATTGAGGAAAATGTGCTTAATTAACATATCTGGCAAGTCACAAAGATGATGATACTAAACAATACGTGTACAGAATTATTAAACTTCTTTATGATTATGTTTGGGCACCAGCAGCTTTTGATTGAGGTTTGAGAAAGATCTGGTTTGGTTTAGTATCCAGTGACACTCCCCTACAGCTAACTTTAGCAGTACACATATGCATCTGTATCAATTTGTGGGATCATAAGTAGTGAAGTATTGCACAATGCATTTATAAAAAGTGAAGTTGAATCGGACATAACGTCCATAATCATGGGTATAAAACAAAGTTGTGAAGCCCCCTTGCTTTACTTTATCACTATATTTCAATTCAAGAACACACCACTGGAAAGATGTTTAATTTGCACAATTCAGGTGAATTTGTTCAGAAAATGATAACCCATAGAAGCAGCGTGATAAAACTTCAGTTGGCTTAAATAAATAAAAATAAATATGCTGTGTCTAAATTCAAAATAAAATAATAAAAAAAAGCTTGCTGAGAAATTAAAAAATTAGGTACAAAAACTGTTTAGTTTGGGTTAAAATATTACATAAAGGCTGTAACATGTTTATTTCTGCTGTAAAGTTGGACATTTTAACATGGGGACTTATGGAGACTGACTTGTTCTGTAGCCAGACTCAAGTGGACATTTGAGGAATTGCAGTTCTTGGCACTTCCATGTTGGCTTCGTTCCACAGCCACAGAGGCCGCTTGGTTGGACCCAATCATCCACCCCAACCCTCTCCAAGTCCTGAGGACTTACTGAGCTAAGTGAGCTGACTTCAGTGTCATATTAAACAGTACACCAGACGACCAGAAATAACACTCGAGGTGTACCTACAGCCACTGACCTGCAGCCGCTTAAATATTTAATTCACAATTAAAACTAACCAAGCTAACAGCTGCGACTGCATGACTGCAGAACAAATTACAGCCACCCCTGCACTGAGCACAGTCTGATTATTCTCATGCTGAGTGTTGTTATTTAAGTTAGTGTTTGGAGGTTATGGTTCATGCTCACAGCTCTGCTGAAAATTCCAACTGAGGCCGGCTTATTGTTGCTGATATTTTAATGGTTGAATACTGAGGTCTGAAGTTCACGTCCTGGATCAACTGTTTCAATGATGTGGGAAGTGCACAGTTAGAATAAAGTGGATTGTTTTGTTGAGTTATTTTAGTTCTACTGTCGAAGAGTAAAGGACCAACTGAGTCCACCATCTGAAAATGTTTCGTCTAAGTTTTTTTTTAACAAATTTGTGAAATTTTGGAAAATTAAGCCAAATGACTAAAGTAACTATAAAAAGGACATTTATGCAAATCTATTTATGGTAAATGGACTGCACCTTTCAAGTCTTCCAACCACTCAGTTTGAGGAGCTAACCATTCATACACATTCACACACCGATGACTTCTGGGTGGTGGACGACCCGCTCTGGCTCCAAGCCACAGCCGCCCCAGGGCTATGAATAGAATGTGACTAGATTATGTAACTGATCAAGCTCCCACTGACTCTGATTCATCATGGCATTTCATTGCTGCATTCCACTCTAGACAGTGTTTGTGATACCTCAGTTGAACTGACCTGGCTGAAGTAAAGGCTGAAAAAAGAAAGAAAAAGTTCTAACATGTTAAAACTAAAACAGAGCAACCACAAATGGAAGGTTGCTGTAATAATGTTGGTGTTTTCTTTTTAGGCTTTTTTCTTTTATTAATTTTTAATATTATTTATTTAGATGACAGCCAGAGATAGACATGAAATTGGACAGGGTGAAGGAGAGAGGGGGAGGCGCAAAGGGGCCGTGGGATGGAATCAATCCTTGGCTGCTGTAGTACATGGCTACTGTGTTAGTGTGTGTGCTGGAACTCATGGCAGATCCTGTGAGGGCGGACAAAGACATTTCAGCAATCAGTGATTAAACGTTTTTTTTTTTGCATTGTTTAAATTTAGTAAGTAACCACAATTATATATGACCACATAAAGTTTCACTTACCCTTTCTTTCATGCTGTGTCTGGATTCTGAAAAACGGCTGTGACTCACTCTAACACCTCAAAGTTTTTTTAATATCAGACAGGTCATGTTATTTTCCATACACTGACACACTTTACACAGTAACATTGTGCATAAGAATTAGTTCTTTGTGTAATTTTTATTTTTTATTTTTTTTTATCTCAGTTTCGTTGTTAGTGAATAACTTCATTTAACAAAAAACAGCCATAAATCTCTGAGTTAACTCAGCTGATAACTGATGAAATCAAACAATCGATAGTAAAGTGTCAAAATGATCAAATGGGCACTGTCAGTACAGTATAGTATAGTATAGTATAGTATAGTACAGTATAGTATAGTATAGTACAGTATAGTATAGTATAGTGCAGTATATCTCCACTACTCTCCCACTGACTTTTTTCTCTATATTGAATGTGCATATTCTCTTCTGTCTGTTTTGAATCAAGGACAGACAATGATCTCTGAACCGAGTCAGACAGCTTTGATGAGGCCAGTGTGCTCTGTGAAATCATGGAGGACGGTGTTGTTACTGACTGTTTACCAGCTGAGGTGGACAGAAACAGGAGAGTCCACGTTTGGAACCAGCCCCACGTCATTAGAACCATTTGTTAAAAAATCTATTTAGATGTTAATATCAAAATGCCATAAAAAGACACAAAATATAAATAATTCTATATATCATATATTATTATAAAGTTCATCATCATAGTTTAGCATGTTAGCATTTGATGCTAACATAAAAAAATGTTGGGATGAAGTGCTTTGACAAACTGGTTGTCCAGCAGAGAGAACATCCCAGCCAACCTGGACTCTCACCAGCCTGTATCCAAAACCAACAGATCCACAGCCCTTCACTCAGTCTTCACACACCTGGAAAGAAACAACACCTACCGTACATCACAATGTTGTTTGTTGCAGCCCCCCCTTGTTCAGCTGTACACCCATATGCAACCACCAACATGGAGCATCCTGTCATAAATCAACATATTTCTTCAGGAAACTTTAACATGGACCTTATTTGCTTATGTTTTTGTGTCAAAGTGACTAAAAGAGATAACATGTTTTAAATTTGGTTTAGTATTGAGTGAGAGTGCTGCAGTCTGGACAAACAGGCAGTCCACCAAAAGTGACCAGTGTCTGACAGCATTATGTTAAGGACCCCACAGAAAAAGTAAACATTGTCTGTGCTTTTGGCTTGATCCGGTCTGTGAAATGTCCTCAGAGGATCACAGGAACCCCAGCGGTCTCCAGAGGTTCACAGCTATGCAGCAGCTGGTTCATCTCCTCTGCATGTTGCCTCCCTCTGTCTCCTCGTCACCTCTTCAGTTTGTAGTGTTGTCTGTATGCTGTGACTCCAGTTAATACGGATGGCCATCATATTCAAAGAATCCTGCCTGGACACATCCCAAACTGTCATTGGATGTGCACAGCCCAGGATGTGCATGTGTGTGTGCTGTTTTGCTGCTGTATGTGGCAGTGTATTATTTTCTGTTTTCTTCAGGCTGGGCATTGATATTTAGATATCAGGCAGCTAGCTGCATAGCTAACAAGCCTGTTCATTCCACCCTCAGGCTGCATGTTATTTATGAAGACACAAGCATAAATTAAATGTCATTTTAATGTCTATTTTTGGATTTTCTAAAGCCACTGGCTAAATTAGAAGAATGGCTACAGATTGTCAAACAATGCAGATATTAAATAGCTGTGTTCTAGCACATCATGGAGTAAGAAAGAAATGGATGCTCTTTTGGTGGTGTCTATTGTTAGTAACAGCTCCACCAGTAAACCTGCAAAGGACAGATTCTGTTTCAAAGCAACAGTAATCCAACAAGGCTTTGGACAAAATGGATTACACTGAGTGAGGGTAATTATCATGAATTTAACTTTTCCCTCCTCCCTAATCTCTTCTACTGCAATATGAAAATTGAAAATCAATAAAAGTAAACTGAATTTGAAGCTCTTTATTAAACTCAAATTTAGACCTGGATTTGGCAGAAGAATGGAACGTAGGACAGAAGAATGCCATCATGTTGGCCTGTTCGTCTTTACAGAAAAGAACACGAGCAGGCAAAAGAGACCTGAGGAAGAGGAGACAATGGTTTTCGATTTTTATGCCATATTGTTATATCCTATATCATTTCTTATTCATTTCTTATTTATTTACCTGCCTGTTGGTATTAACATTTGGAATGACTGTCTTCTGTTTTGTCTAATTTAAAGGTACTGTATTGGATTTTCTGATGTTTTTGTTGTCGTTTGATTCTTGCCTTCTCCATATTCAAACTAGTTGTATAAAAATATTGTTTTGATGTTAAACTTCCTGTTAACCAGGCAGCAAAGAGTCTTACAGTACTCATCTGAACTCAAGGTGCACGGAAGAGTTTTTTCCAATCACATCTTAGAAGTTTGCTCAGTTGTGTCACGTGACATGATCACTGGATTTCTAATTTACCACCTGTATCAGTTTTTGCATCAGTGGGACTCACACTACAGTATCACATTATTAGACTCTGGTCATAATTAAAATGGACAGCACAGTGGCGCAGTGTGCATGTTGTGTGCGTGGATTCTCTCCAGATGCTCCACCCTCCTCTGCCAATCCAAATACATGCAGGTTAATAGATTTATTGGTGACTCCATCACCTAACAATGTGAAAGTACTAGAGACCTGTCTATGGTGTACCCTCTTAGCTGGCTCAGCTCCATCCCTGTGACTGAGCAAACAAGTTATAGATAAATAAAATGAAAATGATTATTTTGCCTGGTCCTGGCAGTGAATGGACAATTATGACAGAACTCTGTCTGTGGTCCACTAAGTTACTGTGGGTTGTGTAAACGTAAACACAGCTGTCATGAAATACTTAGTTACTTAGTTAGTTAGAAAAAAGTGGCAAAATCAGTTAAGCAGGCAAGAAGAACATCAACAGCAGCATGAAAAGCAGAAAGTCAGTGTACTGATCTGAAGCAGAGATGAGGAGCAGGCTACACAGGTCTGTTAAGGTCATTTCTTTCTAACTCCACACCCCCTGATTTTTTTCATTTTCAAACTTGCAGTGTTCAGCCCCCACAGCTCGCACTGGAGTCTGGAGGCTTCACAAAACTTTCTTACATGCTGCAGTACTCCCCAAAAACTGGAAAACAGACAATGATGTGTAAACTATGTTGAGGTCCCCTGCATGTATTGTACTCCAGCCAAAATGTATAGTTTTTCAGTGTAAACCAAAAAACAAAAAAACATCAAGCATGACTTCAATAATCTAACCAAGTTAGCTGGACCAGTCAGTTCTTCAACTCAAAGGTCAAAACATCCAAGATTACCCATGAGCCACACTCCTATCATCAGGGCATCATCATTTATTGTTTGTTAGAAAAATGATTTCTGATTTTCCACCTCTGTGGTTTGGGTTGTGGTTAAAAGCAGGTGATTGTTGAGATGGGATGTGTACTGCTGTCTTCACACTATACTCCAAACCATCCACCTGACCTGCTGCTGAAGAGACTTTGTGTGTACGTCATGTCATACATACACGCCATTATTTACATTATTCTGCATACCTGTAACCCTTAATATAATGTGAACAGGTGAGTTGTATATAAATTCACCCTCAGTACAGTTGTCATGAACGGGGAAATTAGTTCTTCTGTTCTCTAAATGAACAGATGTCTGAAATGTTCTGGTTTTCGTTTGTAGTCCAAGTCCTATTGACCAATCATGTTTGAGCGGGCTTTGGTGGATGCACGTGTTTTAACACAGTCCATGTGGAGAGCAAAGGAGCAAATATTTGTTATATAGAGATTAGCCAAGACGTGGTTCTCAACATTCTCGTGTATCAAGTTGCTAACTGCAGATGAAGTCATCTATTTTTGCATATCCACTGGTTACACTGGAAGTCCTGAAACATTGGCCGTTGGCCTCAGAGGCTGACTTGTTGTCGGATGATTAGTGATGGGTTCAGACATTGCCTAAACCTAACCAGAGACTGGAGTCTGGACACGAACTCATGGATGGATTCTGGTGTCACAGCACTTTGTGTGCTCACCAAAACAATTCAGTAATCTACAAACATAATTTCTAGAAGACAGGTGTGTCAAGGCAGCTACAGAATGTGTCGTTATGTGCTTCAAACACCCTCCAATCATGTGTGTCCATGACTCATCTCTCACAAAAGCTCCTCCATTTAGATCAGTCAGTCTGCATATAACAATCCTGAGCTCTGCTTTCAGAAATATAACTCCCACTTATGTGACTGTTGAATGTTTGAAAAGTCTTCATGTTCATTTAATCTGGTGTATCTCAGGAGCTTTGTGAGCTCAGGGACAGTCTGTGCTGAACTGATCACATTGGCAAACTAAAATGTATACGGGTGCATTTAAATGGTTCAAACCTGTCGAGTATCCTGACTAAAATGTGCTTTTGGGTCTTGAGTAAAATTTAATTTATTTTTTTATTTTTTAATTCATGAAAAATCTCGACCTGGGTGTAAACGTTAAAATACAATATGTTGGTCCTGTTGCTGTGTGCAGTATCAGCTAGTTCAGCTCATACAGTATATCATTTTAACGTATTATATTTTCTCTTATTATTTTTTCCACCTCTGTCTCATTCTTTTCAGTTTCATCTTGCATCACCACCTATAAGAAAACCCCCCCACCTGTGCCGCCCCGGACTTCCACCTGCTCCACAACCAAGCCCTACATCTCCATCACAGCCCAGAGCAGCACAGAGTCCGCGCAGGTACTGCACCAAACCTATTCACTATTTTAATCAGTGGTTACAGAACATCAAAACATCTAACTGTGACTTAATGTACAGTACATTGCAGGGAAGAGTGAAACTAGCACGATGGCTTACACACACAGCCTATATGGAAAGAAGAACAGTAACTCAACTCTGAAGGAACAGATGCTGCACCAGCACAAAGAAACTACCCCAAAACCCAAAGGTTATATTAATGACAGAACAGGCCGAGGGTTCAAGATGACAGTAATTGTGAACAACAGTCAGTCAGTGTTTCAATTCAAACCAGCTAGCTTTTAAAATAATGAATTACCCCGTCTGTCACAAACTGAAGGTTAAAGTTTACAGCCTTATT
This sequence comes from Larimichthys crocea, assembly GCF_000972845.2. NCBI lineage: Eukaryota > Metazoa > Chordata > Actinopteri > Sciaenidae > Larimichthys > Larimichthys crocea. The sequence continues at coordinate 175,754 of NW_020855181.1, read as the reverse complement.
TCAGGTATGACCTGCACTTTATGGTGTTAGCAGACTTTGGATGGATTTTGCTGTGACTGACATCACTGAGTCTGTTTGCTGACTCCTCTTTGTGGCCTTACATTGTCTCACTTTAAATTCAGGGAACCTGTTCTGTGAAATGTTTTGAGCTCTATTCCCGTGGATGTATCATCATTTTTCACTCTGCAGGAAAGTAAATATTCAGCATGTACAACCTAATCAGTGAGTCCTGTATAGCACCATCTTTTACGGGGTCTGCTGCCTCCTAGTTCAGTTGAAATGTCAAGATGGAATATGTCAGAACAGGAGAAAAATGCAGCATTTGCATTTCTCTGTGGCTAATGCTGCAGAGGATTCTACTCCTTTGTTGCCCTCATTTTCCAAATCATCCATCACTGACTTGATCATGTTAAGGAGACCCTTGCTAATAGGGCCAATCCAGAATCACAGCTTTGTCTTGTCTTTACACTGTGTACAGAACATCACCCTTTGGACTGCGATTCAAAGAAGGAAAAGTGAAAACAAGAAAACATTGGCTGGCACCTTGCCGACTGTCCATCGTATTATTAAAGTAAAATATGACAACTCATTGACAATGAGTTTTCACCACTGATAACGTTAGCTGTTTGTGAACAACTAACGGTAGCAGTAAAAGCAGTTTATGTTATCTCATGACACTTTTCATACAGAGCAGGTCTAGACCGTGACACCCAACAATTCCACCATGAGCAAACACTTTGTGACGGTGGCAAGGAAAAGAAGCAGAAACCTCGAGCAGAACAAGGCTCCTGGTGGTCGGACATGTGCCTCAATGGGTTGAGTTTAGAGGGGGAGAGAAGAGTTTTTGTAATGGGCGTCAAGCAGGACCAGAACACAATCCTTGCCTGCACAATCCTACTTCTCCGTACCACTCATTCACTCTGAACCACTATCAGCCAAGAGGACAGATTAACTGTATTTTTCCAAAAGGAAACCAAATTCTGCTGTCAAACATGGGACCAGGATCAATTCATGAAATCAGTTGATAGTAATAATGTGTTCATGCAATCTGCTAACCCAGGAATGCTGAAAAATGAGCTGTTTGCCTTGGTTTAGCCTCCCTCTGCTTCTTGTGTCTTCTTGATGTGTTTCTTATATCGACTATAACACATGTCAACACTTCTCTTTTTGGTTTCACCTAAAATGTTCTGAATGATCCCATGTCACACTTTGTCTTGAGAGCAGTGTTCCATGTTTTAACTTAACCAGGATGCATACATGGAAGAGGAGGGACCCAGAGGTGACATGACCATCCAATCAGGGCTCAGTAACTCAACAGAGAGCATTGACAGCATGAAGGCCCTGACAGCCGCCATAGAAGCTGCCAATGCACAGGTTAGTGCTGCTGCTGTGTTGTTTTAATTTGTGAAGTGTATTCATGCGCACATGAATATTTTCTTTGTGTGGCAGCCACCAACAAATGTAAAACCACATTTGTATTGCTTTTCTGAATGTTGCACTTCATGTCTGTTCTCATTATTCCTGTGTAGGTCCACGGACCAGCCAGTCAACACGTCAGTAACAGCACCATGACAGTCAACACCCCCACCCCAATCTTGACCAGGAGGCCAGTTGTTGAAGACCACCGGGATGACTACAGGAAAGAAGCACTCAGGAAGGGCAAATGTCTCTCCATAGGCATCCAGGTATTCATGACACAGCAGTGGAGGTGGAGAGATGCAGACAAATGATGGGCTTCAGTTACTTAGACATTATATAGAGCCTGTGTGTCTGTGTTTCTGCATATTCAGCCATGCTTACAGACACTGCATTCACATTAATATCATATATAATCTGTCACAGGTAGACTTGCTCAGTCTGCATCTGAGCGCCTGTTTGAGCACAACATAAGTGAGACTGCTGTGTTACATAGCTTCAGAGCTGACCTCTGAGTTCACGGCCGAGTGCTTTGTGTTGAGGTGATATTTCAGGCTTCAAGTACTTCCATTGTAAATGTAAACATTCTTCACTGCAGAAACTTCACAGAACGGTGATCTACCAACACTGTGGACATTTTATAAATGTACACTTTCACTGGGCCAAGCAGTGTTTTGACATCTGAGATAGGAGGTCAGGGGGAATCACAGAGTGTGACTCATCTGTGCTTCTGCTTTTTTTGTGCATTATTATTTTCTTAAATCAATGAATCTGAATGAATCAGTTATTTTGACAGCGCTGTTTCTGAACAGGCACCCTTTACATTATTAAGAGTTTTAATGTCATCATTAGCCATGATTATCAGGGATTCATACTGTCCATCTCTGGTAGGTGGATGGACCAGAGGAGATTCCCGATCCAGAGGACCCATCCAAGTTTACATCTGTAGGGGTGCAAGTGGAGGATGACAGAGGGTGAGGCACACATTTCTCTTCACTCATCTTTAATAGTAGTTTGTCTTAAACCAATAGTCAGGTGCCAATGTACATGACTAGGTTTTGCACACTGTAATCTTTCCCCCTTTTCATACTGGTCTGAATCGCCCAAATGTGGTCAATGATGTCTCCCAGGTGTTTCCCTGACAGTCCATTCTCTGAGCATGTGAATGACTGCCAGCAGAAATAACTACATGTACAGAATGGATGCATGAATTCACCAAAGAACAGACCAAACCTTAAGTACCGACTGTAGCTGACATGCCTCTACATTGTATGCTGCAGCATGAATGGAGATTCCACATGGAGACTGCAAGAACTGTGACTGGCTGCTCGTGTTTTCACCTACATGTTTCTGATGCTGGTGGGATTTATTGAGAATGAAGACAAAGACTTTCAGTCGTCAAATAACATCCAAGCAGTTACACTGCAGACCTTCTGCTCTCTGTTATCGAACATGATATATTCAGTCATTATTGTCCTGTTGCATGTGCTTTATTTTCCTCCAGACTTTGATTTGGGAGTTTAATAGATTTGGAGATCTAGCTGAGTCATTTCCGGCTGTCGTGTAATTATTTCTCTCTCTGGTCACAAACAAACACCCACACACTCATCTGCCAAGGTTATCCTCTGCTACAAGCTGTAATAACTGTGGCAAAGGACCAGTTTCACTTTGAGACTTCAAGACTTAAAGCTGTTTTCTTCAGACCCCTGTCTGTTCAAGCTTCTCTACAGTTATGTTAAGTAAAGTTATGAAAACACATTACAGAAGATAAATTATAGAAGCTTTGAACTGCTTTAACTGACTCTGTCCGACTTGGAGAAGCAGCACTTTCAGTCTCTGCTCTCATCACCCTATTTTAGTGGTGACTGCTTAAAGCTTCAGGCTGTAAAGAATCAGTGGTAGTTGTTGGATATATCTAGACAGAACTGTTGTCTGGTCCAGCAGCCCTGCAGTACGTCCTACCTTTATGAAGGTCATCATGTTGAGTGTTTAGAGAGGTATCAGGTCCAATGTTTTGTCTGTATGTTTTATTAATGAGGGTAGAACACATAAACTACCACAGCCTACACCTTCCAGGATGGCCATGGGGTTGAATTATTGTATTAAACTGCATTGATCTCAGGTAGACTAAACTCAACAATGTGTGTATCCTTTATGTATTGAAAGAACTGTTGAATATAAAAAAGGAAATGAATATGACAGTGACAGTACCTCTCTCTAATCGAATCCTTGGGCATGTGGACTGTATTTCAGGATTTCATTGCTCAAATTCCTGTTTACATGTAAACAGCAAATACTGTTTCAATGTGTTGAAGCATCAAATCCTCACAATGAAATGGGTTTGGAGAACACTAGTACACTAGTAATCTGTAGAGGTTCTCAGTCATCTGCCTCATCTTCCTTCAAGAAGGGTATATATATAAATAATCTGAACTTAGTAATTATGTTTAGCTGGTGGTGCAAATATAGTATAGTTCACATCTTAGTAGGGCCAGTTTTTCACTTCTTATCTCTGTTTTAGTTACAGTGGTAGCAGATGACGCAAAGTAGTCCAAATGTTCCTCTTCTCCTCAACATCTTCTAGCTCCTTCCTGGAGATCCAAAGTCATTCTACTGTTAGGCCAGACTGCTTCAGCTCCCTAGCCACACACGCCTTCCAACCTTACCTCCTCCACCTCTTTGTCTCCCCCTACAGGTATCGTCGGTTCCAGCGCTCCAACAGTGTGACAGCAGCTGTACAGGTAAGCTTCAACTGCTGCTGCTCAGCTCAAACCAACACCTCCTCCAAGGCATTTGTTTATCCTGTCTGTCCACTGTTTATTAATTAACAAAATATATCAAAGTAGGCCATGGTGTTCCAGATCCAAGGCTTCTGATTTTCTGAAATCAGCATGATGATCACCTTTTCAACGTTGCAGTTGTCATACATCACCTGATCAGAGATAGTCTGTTTGGATCCACAACAGTCCATCAATTAGACTGAATAGAATTCAGAGGCAAGTGGACCTCTGGTGGTCAGACATAGATTTTACAGACTTGCACAACTCAAACAATCACTTGTTCACATAGTTAAAGAGATTTATTCATTATTCCATCTAGGCAGATCTGGACTTGCCAGACCTGCTGGACACCCCTCTTGACTCCCCAGACACCGACATGGAAGTCCTGTCATCTGGTGGCATCTCTCGACAGTACTCTCGTGATGCCGCAACCTCCACTGTCAGCATCCAGGGCTCAGGGAACCATTACCATGCCTGTGCCTCTGATGACTATGAGGATGTGGGCTTTGACCCGTCCATTCTCCCCCCTCCGGACCCCTGGATAGACAGTGTATCAGATGACCCACTTGATGTCAATTTCAACAGCTCTACTATTCTGGAGGTACGTGAAGCTTGTTTGGTGTGAGCAGAACTAGGGGCATTTGACAGCATTCATTTCTTACAAGTACAAAAGTAGAAGAAACAAATATAACGAACGTGAAAGTCCGGGTTGTAGCCCAACATAAAATTTTGACATGTGACTTTTCGGATACAAATTGCTCTGCAGGTGTGTCTCTGCATTTTGTGAAAGTCTGAAAATGTGAATGACAGGTGGTGCAGCGGTCAGTGTGTCAGAGAGATGGACGCTGGTTTCTGAAGCTGCTGCAGGCAGAGACCGACCGCTTGGAAGGATGGTGTCGACAGATGGAGATGGACCAACGCGAGAATGCCCTGCCTGAAGATAGTATGTGTGTTTGTCCTTGTCCTGGTTCCAAGTGTGAATGTTACTCTGTAAGAAAAGTATAATTTCAATGGCCTGATAATCAATAGCAATCACCACATCTTCAGGAGCAGGGGTGTTCTGTGGACAGAAATGAAAGCCTTCTGAATCCACATTCAGATAAAGTACTGAGTACCTCAAAAGGTTTCAGAAAAGCTCCTGAGGTAAAATAAATGTCTAAATGTAACATCAACTTTTTTGTCAGTTGCCTAGCAATAGTGTTGTCATGATTTAACCACAAATGATTGCACCAAGAGCAGCCATAGTACATGTACTCAGGACTGGAGATACCGTGTCCTTGGTAGGCAGGAAAATCAAGTGTGTTTTTACAGTGTCCATACTTTCTCATGAACAATTGGCAGCAGATGTACTGCAGGTTGTTCTCTTTGTAAACTCTGTGTCTGTGCTGGTAGTACTCGGAAAGATGAGGAGTGCCATCGGAAGTGCTCAGCTCCTGATATCCCAGAAGTTTCAACAGTTCAGGGAGCTGTGTGAGGAGAATCTGGTGAGTCTGGAACACCCTCATACACACACTGAGAACATGCAGGCAATATTCTACAATAATGTTACACATTTCATTTCTGTGTGATAGAGAAATATCTGTTTCTGTTTCTCGAGTACTCACTTACTCTTTACCCATTTTTTCCCCCTGATTACTCCTCCAATTATTCTCTTCTCTGTCACTTCCTTTTTCATTTTATTCCTTCGTTCCTCAAACTTATTTTCTTATATTTCTCTGATTCATCTGTGGCCTGATAACTACTTATGTCCCTGATACTTAGAGATATGAAACAGATGAAGCTCCGGAGATGGCATGTTTGTCTGTCATTAGGTCGATCCAGAATGAAATATCTCAATAACTGCTGGATGGCTTTGTCACAGATATTCATTATCCCCAGAGGGTACCCCAGTGTACTGGTGTGTATTATCACCATTCAGTGCGGATAATAAAACCACTTTCCCAGACTTGTATAGTCATTGATGGGTTAAAAGGTTGTACATCCAAGACATACAAAGCCTTTCAGTGCCACCCACCATCAGTTTCTCCAAAACCCTCTATTCATCAAATACAGCAGCTACACTTCTACACTTCTCAGTTTGAAGTGTGGGGCCACTGACCAAGCTGCAAGTTTTTGACAAGTTGGGAGTGATATTGTACGTGTGGTGTTCATGGTGGTTTAAAAGCACTTTAGCTATCTAAAGATATTTAAAACATGCTGCGTATCAATGTGATCAAGATCCTGCAGTAATTAGATATATATATTCTCTTTTATGTTTTGTATTTACACACTTTGAGCTGCTCCAAGCAAAGTTCAGGATTCTGCTGCTGCCGCCGCTGCTGCTGCTGCTGCTGCTGCTGCTGCTGATGATGATGATGATGTTGATGATGATGATGATGATGATGATATGTAAAGCTACTTTGATTTGTTCCTTCTCCCCTAACCTTAATCTCTCACACTATTACTTCTCCACCTTCTCCTCCATTTCTGCTGACATAGAACCCCAACGCCCACCCTCGTCCTGTAGCCTCAGACCTGGCTGGTTTCTGGGATATGCTTCAGCTGTCGATCGAGAACATAAGCCTCAAGTTTGATGAGCTTCACCAGCTCAGAGCCAACAACTGGAGACCCTTGGATCCCCCTGAGAGAAAGGTACGCACACAAGCTTCCAGTATGGCACCAGGCTCACAGGTGACATCATCTGAATTGAGGATTTAATGTTGTGTTACTTCTTTCGCTCCATGATGAGTGTGACTCATTCTATGACTGTCTCGTTTGGCAACAAAAACTAATCTAATTTACTCTGAAACTGAAGAGTACTGTTCAGTTCAGGTAAGGTGAATACCCAATGGAAACTCACATTTTCTTTGCTGGGTGATTTTTGATGTGCTCAACAGAAATCAACTCTTCCTGATCAAACAATCAGCAAAATCCTTTTATGTATCTGCAGTTATGTTCTTAAAGCACAAACTTCTTCCAGTTCCTTTAATAACCTCTGTGTTCCAGTAAATAAAAGTTGACGTGACATGACATCCTGAATTTATTGAACTAGAACAAACGTCAACACACTCATTCATTGATGCCTTCCATGAAAATCCCAATGGATAACTGGTCATGAAAACTATTAGTGTCATTCCACATTTCCAACCCCTGAAATATTAGATTGTATCTAAAATGATGGGTGTCATGTTGCCAGTCGTCTCTGTGACCCTGTGACCAGATTTTGTATCTGCTTTACAAAGAATGGTCTACTGTTTTTAATAGTTTCCTCTGTATACAGTATACACCTTATACACCAGTATACCCTGTCACACTACACATTTCTGAGCTTTGTAAAGAAAGAAACTATCAGTTTATTGTTATTTCATCACTCAAGGCCATGGACACTAGTGAATCTATATATTATATAACACACTGATTGACTTCAAGAGTTTTCTTATAGATCCAGTACTATTCATAGCTAATATGAGTCTGCTCAAAGCCTATGAAGTAATTAAGGCTTCAACAGCAAAATATATTTTAGAATCCTGCTGTTGGTATGCTTCCATCCACATAGTTTATATGCATTCTCAAATTGCGTTAAAACACGCAGCTGACGTGGAAAGGTTGGTGTGTCAATTAAAGGAAAATTCTACAAAGTGAAATGGAAACAGACTTGGCAAATAAATCCAGACATGAAGCAAGTGAACCTTCAGCTCTACCAGGGATTTTAAAAACAGACAGACAGACACATCAGATGAGTGTGGTGGGATGAGGAGACTGTAATGTTCCTTTAATCACACAGTCACATAGTGTAGGATTCAGTGGTTTCCTGTTTCAAGTGGCTCTCACACTCCCACATGTTCTCCCAGGAGACCTCTGATCATGTGAAGTACACTACTTCAGTAATGTAACTGATAACAAACATATTTATCTTAACCCAAACCACCATCTTTCTCTAAACCTAACCAAACTGCAACCATGTCACAACATTAACCATGTGATGGTGGTCTGGTACACCTGGCACTGATAATCTCCAACAGTCATTTCTGTGGCTTTGGAAGTTATTTTATGATCAGTCTATCTGTTCCTTTAGGTACGAGGACCTGTTGCGTTTGACATGCAGGCTATAACTTCCAGTGTTGAAGCAATGGCAGCAGTTTGATCATGCTGCCTTTAAATGCTGCTAAAATTCATGTTACCTGGGAACTGAAATAACTTTTCTCTCTGCAAACTGACAATCTATACATACATGACAATAAGAAAACCAAAGAAAGCTTTATTTCTTGTCTCGTAGTGTCACTCAGAGTCAGTGCATGGCTGTCTGACTTGGTCTTTATACAGATACTCTTCCTCCTGCGTATCTTTAAGTGTATCTGTAAATGTTCCAGATGTCTTGTGCCTGCACTCTTGCTCTTTTTCAGCAGTACCTGTTGTGGCTTTGCATCATTGTGAAGACTGACTCTGCTGCTTTCCTCATCTGCTCTCATTGTTGTCTTTTCCTTTCTTGTGCTTTTCTGTGTTGACAGTGAAGGTGCTTGCAAACAGCCACGCATCAGTCAGCATAACTGCAATGCCAACACCACCACAGGGCCTTGACACCTCTGGGCCTCCGTAGATCCATCATGTTTGTCTTTCCATTCATCTCTCCATGCTTCCTTCCTTCCTTCCTTCCTTCCTTCCTTCCTTCCTTCCTTCCTTCCTTCCTTCCTTCTCTGACACTTGCAGCCACCTCACCATGTGTGGCTGTTTGTTGTGTGTGCTAGACCTAGCAGTTTCAGAGAAGATCAAATTAGAACATACAGACATACATTCTATACATAAACTCCAACCACCAAAAACAAACAAACTAAATAAAAAACACCAAAAGAACTGAGAGTTAAATTAAACATAAAAAAAATAAAAAATAAAACGTGTTAAAACAGCAGTAAAAAGACAGGAATGCTAATAAGAAACAAATGCTATTACAACATTACGAGGATTTTTTTTACAAGATAGTCTAGCCAATCTAACGTATTCACTCTGTACTGCATACCTTTGTCTTTCTGTATTATGGTCAGGGTGGTTACTGCCTGCTATAAGGATGCAGTATGCAGCATTATTCCTCAGGCTGGTCTGATGATGTCCACATCAAACTGAGCTCAGACTTGTGTGGGAAAAAGCTCAAAAGTGAAAAAAGAAAATAACATGCATGCATCTGAAAGCCTCAGACTATACAAGGTCATGTCACACACAGATACACCTAATGTACAGTAGGTATCACTAAGCTGTCCCTGTGCAGATAGATTGTTGTACAGCAAAAAAAAAAAAAAGAAAGAATTTTGTTGAATAAGAAATGTGTGAATCAACACATGTAGGGAACGAGTTAGTTTCCAAAATCACAGCATGTGAAGTAGCTGCAGCGTTGCTGAAACAGTGTGTGATGCAGTATGTCAAAAAACAACGTGGAGGCTGATCAAAAGAATTGTGCACAAAGTCAAACTCACCTTACCTCTTCTACTCACAGTGAATGTGCTCACAGGCATACAATAAATCAAAACCTCCTGCATTTAAGGCAGCCGTTACATCACAGGCACGTACACACTTATACAAACACACACACAAATACATGTCTGTCTTTTTCCTGAAATGTTCTCCCCCACCCCCCCTTACCGTCCTCTCCCACCAGGAGAGGCGGCTCCCACCTCCAGTGCCAAAAAAGCCACCCAAGGGCCCCCACCACCACCCCCCTCTGGCCAGAGACCGCTCACTGGAAAGCTCAGAGAAACAGCGGCAGGAGGCCAGGAAGCGCCTGATGGCTGCCAAGAGAGCTGCATCCGTACGACAGAACTCCGCTACAGAGAGCGCTGACAGCATTGAGATCTACATCCCCGAGGCTCAGACAAGGCTATGAGGACACTACCAGGGACACACACAGGGTTGACATGCAGTACACACACACACACACACACAATACACAACAAAAACACAAAAATGTATGGTTGTCCACACCATAGTACAGTATATGGGTGTAACAGAATATGAATACTTGGCTATGCACAGGTCATGTCCTCTGAACAGATACATAAAAAAACATAACATTTGACTTTCTGCCCGAATATTTCACTGGAACCTGACGGCTGCTCATCAGGAGTGATACAGTGCTTCCAAAGTGTTCATGATAATACTAAGCACACCCACACACACACACACACACACACACACACACACACACACACAAGAGAGCAAGAGGTTTAGTACTTGGCCCATACAGATATACCAATATACCAGTATCAATACAGACATTGTTGTGACATGCACAAATATGACAGAGATAGAGCTAAAATGTTCCTAAATGTTCCATTCAAATCATCATTTGGAGACACTGAGTCGACTCTTTTGGCACTCAAATCATTGCGCTTCTGTTTTATATCTAGCTGCGTCATTGTACACAGAGCAGACCTAATGACAGCACACAGTCAGCTATCCTGTATAGAAGAGAAAACATCATAAGCACATTACAAATGAAACTTCAGAAGGTGACCTCCCCATGGCAAATAGAGACAGTAGGCATCCATCCATTGAATGGATCTTATGGTGAGATTGTTTTGTCGTACCTATTTGGTATGAGAGAAAGATTGTGGTCATACGAGTTGTAGAGTATTTCATACACTGATGGTCCATTTAGTCAGTGGAGAGAACGCGTACAGGAGTTCAAGATGTCTAAAAGGTTTATTGAGGCTCGGCCAAGGAGAATGGAGGATTTATTAATACAAGATCAGGAAGCAAGGAGGAAGCTCCGATGATGAGGATTCATACTGCACCTACCAGTGTGGAACAGGAACTGGTCAGACCAGCTCATTTGTACGCACTAACAAGTACACGTACATCTTCAGAGATAACCTGCCGTCATTTTGTCCAGCCAACAGTCACAACAGCTTTATGTGCTGCAGAGTGTGCAGAGTCAGCTTATTCATGACGTGATTTGACTTTGAATGTTACACAAACATGCACAGTACTGAGGTGCTGGACAATCTTACATGCACGCACACACACACACACACACACACACACACACACACACACTCACAGTAGTAAACTCACAAACATAATTTTTTTTTCATGAAAACACATGCACACTGGTTTACACTCACACCGTGAACACATCAGCACTCACAGGTAATTCTTTCAGGTCTTGTGGCGGTATGAACTCTGCAGGCTGTTGTAATATAAAAACAGTGTATCTCTCTTCCCTCTGGAGAAGAGAACGCCATGATCACTGTTTATCTTTCATCTTCCTCTCCGTCTCCACACTGCATCACTTCTTTATTGAACAGAGGACTTTTGTGTAATGATCAACTGAAACTTCGGTGTATTTCCATAGTTTTGGACGTCATTCTTTTTTTCCCGACGTGTCACAGCTGTGTTCTTGGCTCACGGGGACTCCACAGGGCACAAACAGCAGCTGTCAGACAGCTTTGAATCAAGTTTTCTAACTTATTCAGAATCATAATAGGGATTTGCTTCAAAACTGTCTAATGTGGTCGCCCCATCTGTAATTTAGAAATTTAGCTTTTGATGACCAAAACTACAAAAATAAAAGATTAACTGTAAATAAACCAAATTTTATTTGACCCTCCCTGTGTACCATAGAAAGCCATCAAGTGAATTATAAAGTGCTAAAACTGGCAGAGACACTATGTCACTGGGTAAACATGCCTAATAACAGCAGATGAACTGATTCGGGTGATTGTATGATCACTGCCTGTGCACAGGTCACACACTGTCTCCCTCTTTGGTTTGATCTTCACATCTATTTTCCTTCTTGGATTTCAAAGTGATTTCTCTGACAGGGTACAATAGCAATACTTAGTGACGATAGTGACTTTTATGGAAGTACTGAGAGATTTATTATGTAACACAAGACATAAGACATAATATAATAATATCATTAATTATAATATAATATAATGAATAAGATGGAATGAGACTGAATCAACTATGCAGTGCAGCATTAATCTCATGGCATCTCTAACGTAGTTACTCCAGTTGTGCAATTAAAAAATGTTTTTGCTTCATTCGATAGAAAAATGTTCAGATGCACCTGGCCAACATTCAGACAGGTTGTATTAATAGAATTCATATTTATTCTGATATTAACACATATCTGAAACTGCATTTTTCTTTGTGTAGACAGCTTCAGCTAAGTTTGGACATGTAAATTTAGCCAGTAGTAGTAATCCAGTGCTGGCCAAGCAAGAGCTGACAGTGGATTTTCAGATCCCAATGAGACAACACATAAAACTGTCAGGTGAACTTCATTCTTAGCATTACAGTGAGCTGTACAGAGATGAGACCATTTTAATCTACACTGTATCTTTGACCCATTTTCAAATCTTACACACAAAGTCATTATGTTGTTGATGTTGATGATGATGTCTGAGATGACTTGACATTATCATATAGCTATATAAATGTTATTGAGTGGTAACTGAATTCTATTGGCAAAGGGCCTGGTCACATTAAACATGGGCAAGTTGCAGTTCCTGCACATGTCATTGGCTACGTTACAGCTACCGCTGTCAGTTAAACGGTAGCTTCTAATAAAGATGACAAATTGGTCCACTATTAAATGACAGCTAGCATTATGCCAGCACCATAACACAGCCGTCATCGTACATCCACTAAAAGTGCTTGTTTTTGCCACTGCTGGGCATTCAATGCTGGACCAATTTTAAAAATGTTCTCCTTATCAGTCATCTACTCCCAAACTAGCTATAGAACCTGCTGAGCTCCTTCATTTTCGACTCTGCTGTGTCCTCCTCAGAGGTCAGGAAAGTCAGTAAATGAGTATATCTGCTCATAATGATTGCCTCCAGTTGAATTCAGTTCAGTGGGAACTGACATAAATGTTTGTGTGAGCAGGCTCTCAGCCACATAGAAATCCTGTGAAGGGCGGTGAATGTGCTTTACATTACTGGTTTCTGTGTACCATTGTAGACTCTCAAAGGATTATTGTCAAGGGGAATTTTCCTTTTTTTTCTACTTACCCAGACTTCTTCTTTCCTCTGCGTGTTATTTCAAAGAATGAAAACTACTGCTGAGCTCAGTCAGCAGTTACATTCAGAGAAGTTCTACTGACCTCCAAAGATGAGAGGCTCATGATTGGAATTAAGCTGCACTTGATAATTAGGCTTGTTTCCGTTGGTGAGTGTGTTCATGTATCAAAGTGTGACTCTGGCTAACTAGGAAGAATAGTTAACTCCACCCAAATCATTCATGTACTATGATCATTTTCCTGTGCATTAGTCACGGAAATGACAATATGGCTTTTTGTCACAAAACTTGAACATATATCTTTTTTATATCTCTCTAAATATCTAAATATATTTCTAGTTTTTGAGTTTTGAAAACTCGAAAATGTGAGTGGCAAACATGATCCAGGTATCTAACCATAAAAACACAAATATTTCAATGTTACAACAATTTCTATGTTTTTATTTTTAAACTTTGATGCTTGCCATGATTTCTATCTATCCCCAAACTATTCTGCATATGTGGAAATACTGTTTTGATTTGAATCCAGCCTTATCGTCATTTCTGTGTCACTTTAAAGGAGCACTCCAGTGGCTCCACTCAGCCTGTGAATACAGCTGCGTTCTGTCTTCTGCATCTTTTGAGGAGCTTTGTCAGAAAATAACACCAATGACATCAGAGTGTTGTCATCAAGGTTATCTTAGTTTGGGCTTGGAGAATTCGAGTTCACAGAAAGTCTGCGTGAAGTGATTGGATTCACTATGTTTGCAGGACAGGATATCTCGGCCTCTGCTGCTTCAATGTTTGATTCTTTTTTTTAATCTATCTCCTGAGAGTCCCCACCTTCATGCGAGTGCATTTCTGGACAAAATCCCACAAAACAAAAAAACAAGCAATCAAAAAGCACACCAAGCTTATTATTAGGTTTGGACTCATCACTTCCTGTACTCAGTGAACAGACTGATTCAATTTGGTCACAGAGGTGAATCAACACTCAGTCAGATGAGAAGCTACTGTCTGTTACTGCTACACTTGGACTTTTTGACTGGAGTACTGAAGTGCCATAAGAAGACATTCCAAATCCACCTGGATTTCATATTCCATGTTTCAGCTCCACAGCTGGACCAGAACTGGTTTCAGCAGTTCCAAAGAAAACATCTCTGGGAACGAGATGAGTTTCTTTGAGCCACTTTATGTTGTTTATCTGTGACAATACCATTTATACTACTCCTACTTATGCCAACATTTATTGTGATGACCTCTTATATAACTGCCATTCATTTCTCCAGAGTCACACTCTGGAAATCAAAAGTAGGATTCACAGGATTCTACAGACTTTTGTATGATGATGACGATGATGATAATGTGTTGTTGATGAAAGTATTCCGTATTTATTTTCTTCTTTTGTAAAGATTAGTTGTGCGTGTGTGGGGAGGGGATGTAATTTTGTACAGGAGCTGATTACCTCTGTGTTTAAATGATGACAGTGACAATGACAGTGAGCCATATTCAATGTGAAATACCCTTCTTATAAAGAGGAAAGGGCCATACAGATGCTGAAAGTTTCTTTTTTTCTTTCTTTTACTAAATCATTTTTTTAGTGTTCCAGTAGCAAGCTTACTGTGTGTGTGTTTGGGAGGAACAGTAGAGCAGGAACAACATAACACGAATGTGAACTGTGGGAAACAGAAGGATATGCACATAGGAAATCTTTAGTGTTCTCGTTAGGCTCTGGAAGCTTCTCATATGAAAACTGTGATGACTTCAGACATGATGACTCACATTAGAATGAAAAAAAAACTCTGCCTTCTAAGTTGAAGATGGAAAATGGTTCCAGGAGAAGCTGTGCTGTCAAAAGTGACAAATGTGAGACATTCATACAAAAAGGGGAAAACTATGGAAGACCATGGCTGCCAATATTCAGTCTAACTGAATATTCATTTTGTTTAATTTATTCTACTTTATTTTTATTTTACTGTATACATATTTTATTACACTGAACTCTCAAAATGCTATTGTGTGCCACGCGACAAAGTTTGTTCCCCCTTTATTATTCATTCGTGGTCACAAGATACAATTCATTTCCACATTTTTGGTTCATTGGTTTGTGCATGAGATAAGTTTATATACAGATCAGGATGTTATGCTGATTGTCATTGATTGGAATAGTTATTTTTGGGAATTCAGATAAGCTGAGAATCACCTAAAATGCAAGTTGGACTGAAGCTACTCCACAGTAACTTCAGTGCTATGTCTCATAAACTAGATGCGATCTGAATCTGAGTCCAAGGGGTCACACACTGTGGAGTTCCTCTACTCCTAGCTCTTACTATACTATAGTATATTACACTTACACTATACTATACTATACTATACTATACTATACTATACTATACTATACTATACTATACTATAGGTTTCCTATAAATAAATGAATAACACACAGTATTAATAAACTAATAAGGGTTGAATGGCAATAAAGAAAGGTTAGTATTCAAATTGACCACATGGTGGCTCTCTAATGGTGTTCACAAGACAAGTTTACCTGAAGGATCATTTGTGGAGAAAAAATAGTAAACAGTTGCAATAAACAGCTCTTAAGGATGCTGAATAATAACATTCACATGAGAATTTGTACAAAGTCTGAAGTCACACTTTGTCAGGTCTTTCTGTAAGATGACAAGCAACTTCTAAAATGCTTCTTTTCTTAGAGTTTAGTTGATCAGGACTATATTCTAACTTAGGTCATGGTATAACCCATAATTCAAATCAACACCAATGTATATTGATTCTGCACTGAAATGGAATATACTTTTATTAAATCAACCTTCTGTGGGCAAAATGGACACATGAACATATTAGTATGCTGCATGTGTGGGAACAAAATTGGATCTCGTGTGCACAGAATAGCGTATACATATGTTTGATAAAAAAGCAATTTCCATTTGTTTCTGTATGTTTGTATGTAATCAAGACGAAACTTTAAATTGCAATTCAAAATTAAAACAAATTTTAAAATGTATAATTACTGTCAAAATTCAAAAGTACCCTTTAACAATTTAAAGTGCATTTTCTGAGGCTCTTTATGCCTTTATTGGTCAACAGCGGCAGCTTTAGACAGACAGGAAATTAGTTGGAACTTTGCCATCCAGACTGAAGATAGCTTAGCTTGCTTCAGTCAAGTGTTATGTTCACCATACAAACATGTAAGATAATGTCATTATAAAGTGTTGTCAATAGAATTACTGATACATTTTGGCACTAATTCAAATGAAAACATTTTTAAATTTTATATTTAGATTTTTGTCATACACACAAATTGAAAATTATGATATAATTTTTTTTTTTTTTTTAAACTGGCAGTCCTGGACTTCCATAGAGATGACCTTGGATGCAATGCTGCTGAAAACTTTCAATCAATAGCGTGCTTGATTTGGCTTTGTGTGCTTTTTTTCCTCAGGAAGAGAGGGGAAATGTAGTCTTTAAAATCAGGGTCTCCCAGACATTGTTGTCTGTTACTCAAATGTGTGTGTGTGTGCAAGAGTCTGTGTTTTAAAGTTTGTATGCGATTCATATGTAAATATTACCATAATGGAAGATGCACTGTGTGTGTGTGAGGTCTCTATAAAGTGCTTCCTGAGTCCCTTGTTTTCTATGTTAGGCCTTTCCTCAGTACGGTCTAGTAGCCTCTTAGAGTCATTCTGTATATTAACTCCACTCATACCTGCGACAGATCACTTGTGTTTGTACAGAAAATGGTTGAGTATGTTTCATGACGCATGCAGACACAATATTAGTACTTACCAATCTATATCTCAGTTGAAACATGTATTTGGTTTATTTATGCTCTTATTTATTGATTTTTTTAAACTATGAGGTTCTGTTGAAGTGGTCTGTCATGCTCTTCTGATCTTCTGTTGTATTGTAAAGAGATGATTATATGTCCATAACTATTGATGAACCAATAATAAAATTAACTATTAACTCTTCTTTCATGACTGATTGGTCTATACCTATTTGCAACATAACACACTCATCAGATCTGATGGTTTGTGTGGATTAGATTAGTTTCCATGGTGGACAAGAAGGCATGGAGCAGATTAAACATCGAGACAAGTCAGGTTCATTTGTACAGAATCTCAGTCTACTTTACAAAAGACAAATAACATAACTTCCAGAATCTGTCAGTGCAGTAATAAGTGGTCCAGATAAAGACATAGACAGAAGAAATACATTAATGAATGTTTGCACACAAAATTATAAATTCAATCAGTACATTAAACTAATGTTCACATGATGTATGTTAATGTATTATGAGTAAAATAGTAATGTTATGTACAGATTCATCAAGAGGAAGAAAATGTCCTTTATTCCTCCCTCGAGGGTCAATACAGCATTGATGAAGAATTGTTAGAGTGAGGGTGCTGCCTCATCGGATGGGGGCTCCTCTCCTGAGGTGGTCCACACCTTATCAGGATCGGAGCTGGTGAAAATCTCCAACAGTCAGCTAGCAGGAGAAGAGATTACAAAATGCTGACTTGGCCATTTACTTCAGTTTACAGTGAAAATGTTTCTTTTAATTTCAGTCTTTGAAATGAAACTTTGAGATTTTATATACAACAGATGGCATGTGAAATTTCATTTTAATATTTAACATTTTAATAATTGTGCCCTCAGACTAAAAGCTCAACTTTGATGACAATAATTACAGAGACAGATAGCCAAGACATGTTTTTTTACTCAACTCCTTCTTCCATCATGTCATCAGCATCTTCTCTTTGTCTTCTCTGTCACTGACAATTTTTGACAAATAGAGGTTCAAATCCATGTATGACTGTGAATTCATGGAATTATTCAAACAGTACAGTACAATATATTTTATTTTATCGTATTTACTATTGCTTTTTGATATTTTATTATGTATAGTTTGCTTTATAGTATATTTTTATTTTTTGTTGTCACTTGTCACTTTGTGTAATGCTGCTGCTGCACTATAATTTCCCAGCTTGGGATAAATAAAGTCTATCTATCTATCTATCTATCTATCTATCTATCTATCTATCTAAACAAAGGGTTGTCACAGCCGGGTAAATTGTTAGAATTACACGTTTATGTTTATTGGACTGCTAAAAGGGTCAAAATATATCAAAATATCAGCAGTTGGTGTGGTTTGGATGGAGTTGGTGTGGTTTGGATGAGATGAAGCCATCAACAGACAGTACGTCAGTTTTAGATGTGTTCTCCTCTGTAACCACATGATGGCGGTACTGCACTGAATATTAAACCACTGCAGGATTACACTGATTGTCCTCCAGGGGGATCCCTGCACCACAAAAGACAGACACATGAAGCATGAGGAATATTCAAGTCTGACAAAAGTGTTCAGACTGACACACACAATCTCATTTCAGTCCCTAAATAATACAGAACATCCACTACAATATGGCTTTACAATATGAAGTCTTTAGGTTAGAAAAATGACACTTCTAGATAAATGTATTCATCTTTTCTTTTTTTTTTAGAGGGGATGACAGATCCTTTGCTATTATTTATGAAATGCCTCAACAAATAGCTTCATTCAGAGATGATGAAGAAGGAATAAGAAAGAGCAGTCCAACCTTCAAACCAGCAGTCTCTGTCTAACCCTAACACACACACACACACACACACACACACACACTGAAGGCATATCCATATTGTGGTGTTAAACATTTGATATTCCAAGATGAGAGTGATTAACTGCTCTTATTTTTAGGGAGGTTGTCCCATCCACTTTGAAGTGCCTGTTGTAAATCTTCAAACACAGACAAAGTCTGATGAAGACGATTATCCTGAGTGCAAGGATCATGGAAATCACGATAGCTTATATCATACTATGTTAAAAGCTGTATCATTTTATAAGTCTCTAAAAAAGAGTTTGTAAATAAGCATGAAGCGGTGTATGTTATGACGAGTGTGCAGAGTAGTGGTGTGTGTGACAAATCAAACAGCAGAATGATCAATTGTGTCAAACCTTTGAGGTGTTCCTTTGCAAGGCAGTCTATAAATTGTATTTCCATAATTGGTCATTAAAGTAACCTGAAATGTAAATCTGAGAGACGAACAAAAAAAGTGTCCACTCACTTTTTCTCATTATCACTCGGACAGTAAGACTTAAGAGTAACGTTCAGGGCTGATGTTGTAGAGCAGTGGATGTCTCAACCTATTGAACTGAGGAACTGTTCGACACACAATCTTTCAGGAAGAAGCTTGGATGACTTCTTCTGCTTCAAAAACCTCTACAGACTTGGGCTCATCCTGACGCTCTCTCAACAAGTGTGACCTTCAGTCACTGCTGTCCTCCTCCTGAAGTTATGGTGTCAACTTATGGTGTCTGTACTCAGAATCAGAATCAAAATTACTTTATTGGCCAGGTGTGTGTTCGCACACAAGGAATTTGACTCCGATTCACTTTGCCCTCAACTGTACATACAGGTATGGACAAAGTACAGTTTAAAAGACAAGGGACATGGGGTGTCATTTAGCTTAGTTGGTAGAGCAGCCGCCCCATGTGTGAAGGCTCAGTCCTTGCTGTGGAAGCCCAGGGTTCAAATCCGACCTGTGTGTGTATATATATATAGAGATAGATAGATAGATAGATAGATAGATAGATAGATAGATGTGGTTTTGTGTTCTGTACATTAGGGTAGATGGATATGACAGTATATACATATCTATGTACAACAGACTAAATGTAAACAGTGACGATAAATAATAAATTAAAATGTACAATAATGTAATGTACTCTCACTGCTTTTCAGGCATGTAGATTGGCAATTAGGCATACAGATCTGTACCTCTGTGAACACCTGATGTTTGTCTCTTTGTTCTGAGTGTCTTTCAGTCTATCCGTTTGTTCCTTCTGTCTGCAGAAAACAGCTCCAGTGGTGCTTATGGTGACATTCAGAAGTTGAGAAATTTTAAATAAACCAAACAGACTCACAACAGACAAAAAGATCCATTTTGATGTAACAGCACTAGAGATATTGACCACACATTCTTCGATTTGAACATTTATTAGATTTCACACAGACTTTATCACATGAACAGTTCAACTCCCTGTAACACATGTATTCCTGAATGTCATTTTTAAAGTCAGGATGTGTATTTAAAATCACACTTTAAGGCCCAAGAGACAATATCAAAGCAGACACTGTGGCAAACATCAGACAGCTGTGGGATGAATGGACTGAAAGCAACATAAATACTGGACCAGTTTTCACTGGGATTTGCTTATTTTCCTAAAAAAAATCATAGACCCAAGATCATATTAGATAATATTAGAATCATTATTAGTAATAGATCCCAGGACTCCAAAAACCCAATTGTGTACCTCCAAAATATAGTCAAGGACCCTAGATCCTAGTTAATGACTATAGACCACAGTCAATTAGTAAAACACTTTTAGATCCCATTTATACCAAGTTCAACCATTATAGCACTCGATCTGACAAAGACACTTAAAACTCAGTAAAATAGGACCTCCTCACAAACACCTTTGGGGCATCTCAAGGGCTTCAAAAGCTTCCCGGTCATGTCTTTAATGTAATTGTATCCACATTTGCATGAAGGACTTTCCCCAGACCCTGACACTGTCAACAGAAGAGCAGACAGTACAGGCTGAGTTAGTCCTGCAGGACGCTCAGAAATCTCTCTAAATCTTTTCCAATCCTCCCTGCAACTGTCAACAGCCCCCGGGCAGAGCTGAACTCTCTCCAGTCTCCTCACATATTAGCCTGGCTCTTAGTCTGGAGCCACCAGATTAACGCCCAAATCAATTAGAGCCAGAAACAGATGAGTCAATTACCACCCAACTCCACCCCCCAGCCAGCCAGCACTGTCAAGGAGTTCTTTTCAGGATTATAATCTAAACTTCAGTGTTCAGTTTATGCTTGACATCTTGCAGGAGAAAGACATGTGGAGGCGTGTTTTGCTCTTTTAATGGGGGTGGTGTTTGTTTAGAGGTTAAAGAGGCGGAACAGTCACTCTGAATCCCAAGATTACCTCAGAGTGTCTGGGTGGGGGAAGAAAGCAAAATGTGCCCCCCTTCCTCCAACAGCTACTGTCAAGGTGTCCTTGGATGGGACAGTGAACCTCCACCTGGGCAACAAAATGTGTTGAGTCTAAAGTTTTTTAAACTACTGACTATTGAACATTTGGTCATGAATTTACTTTTTTTTAATGTTCAGATGTTTTATACAGTTCCTCTCAGTCTGAGACTGAAATTAATTTTCTCCTAGAAAACGACAAACTGGACACTTTTTTAAAAAGATATTCTTCCATGTTAGCCACATTATTAACACATCATCAATTTATTGCACATAATGACTAGCTGACAAATGGTTTTGAAAATACTAATGTATTTATCATTTTAAACTTATATCTTTTTCATGTTTTCAGTGGCGCTCATAATGTGTTATTTCCCTTCCACCCTCATTCACTGGTTGCTTGTATTATTATTTATATAGTATATTTTATGTTCCTTAATTTTGCTCCAAACACGAACACGAAGTTGAATAAACACCACACTTAAACAGTTTGAAGAAAACTGAACATTAGATGCTTCATGAAGAGGAGTTATTGCAGGACTTTTAGCTCAGTGTACCTAAAACACTGCTGACTGAATATCAGTGAGTGATATTAATACATGTGTTGGTTTTTAAGCTTTGTGTTTGTTTCTTGCATCTGTCCATCCTGGACCCCTTCGTTGCTTCTCTTTCTGAGTTTTGGTCACTTTCTTTTCTGTCAGTGTTCATTTGGATATATATTAATACAGGGTCAGTGGTAAGTGTTGTGAGTTTGTACACTTTGTATAAACCATTCTGGTTGAACTACAGATAGACTTAACTTGACTTTATATAGATTTTCTGTTAAGACTTACCATGATATGTGCTGTACAAGTCTTCCTTGCAGGCCTGAAGTTGTTCGTAAAGTTGACCTGCAGCACTAATGTCACGCCCTTGACATGAACAAGCAGTGCACACTCATTATCATCTGCAGAGAGCTCCTTAATTTGTCTGTCAGTCTGCAGAGTGAGCGCCCTCCTGACGTCTGTCCATGCGCTCTTCATGTCCTGCCTGCATGTGGCGGGATTCCCAGGCCTCCCTGTGCTAACACAGCAGCTTGCACACTGACACCCTGTGACCTGCTTTCGACAATGTTTGGATGTGTGTGTCTGAGTGTGGGACAGACACACACACACACAGAGTGTTGAGGTTTATGAGAGTGCATGTCAACAGGTGTGCAACAATGACGGTGGTGCTTGCTTCAGACTGTGTTTCTGGTCGAGTGCAGTTTGCTGTTCCAGTCAAAGTCCAGCAGTTATCAGCTCTAGAGTAAAGGCCCCCTTCTATCTCTGTCATTAGGCTGCAGAGGACACTGTCCTCTCTGGAGGAAAGACGCATTTGGTCAAACAGCTTTAACCCCCTGTGTTTGTGTTAAATTTCAAAGCAGGAAACATTTAATTGAAATCATTATCAGTTATCAGAATTTTTCATATAGCACAGGACTAGACTGTACTCCTATTTACAGGGACTCAACAATTTCCACCATGAGCAAGCACTTGTTGACAGTGGCAAAGAAAAACTTTAAGAGGTAGAAACCTTGAGCAGAACCTGGATCATGGTGGACGTCCGTCTGCTGTGACCAGATTTGTGACATACAGTCTTATAGTGCAATGAAAAGTAAGTATGTAGAAGTCAGGCTGGTGAACAGGTACACATGCTTTTGTCTTGACACTAGAAATAGTGGTTTATGTCCCTTTGCCTTGAAGGAAGGCAATGTCCTCCCTAAGTCTCTCACTGCTCAAAAAAAGTGTCCACACAAGTTAATCCTGCAAAACCTCAGTTTATGTTTAATAATTTAAAGATCTCAGGAACAGAGGAAGCTCTGTGTCCTTAAAGGTATCGACAGCCCTGCACATCTCCAGAAAACGCTTTACATGTGATCTATTCACACAAAAATGTGGAACACAGGTAAACACCTGACAACAAATGGCCCTGAGGATGTTTTCTAAAACATTTTAACCAAGAATGAACTCCCTTCAAGTGATCAACAAGCAGTGATCACAGTGTGGGCTGAAGATGTTAAATTACTCTTCAGTGAATCCCTTTAATTTGTTTTAGTCACCCAGATGGATAATCCCCTGTAGCCAGAGATTACAGGGATTAACACTGAATCACTATGTGGGAGGATTAGCTCCAGATCTATACCACCCATTTGTCTCCCATAGTTCACTTTCTGGATTTCCTTTTCCAGTCCCTTAAGGGCAAGGTGTGCTCAAAGGCACTGTGGCAGCAGCTGTGAAGAAACCATGAACCCATTTTTCCCTACTGATAAGATACAGAGCAGCTAATGTCTCCTATTTTCATTTTGTGGTTGACGGAAGAGTAATGTTTTGTTTTCATCCCTTCTATCTACAGCTGTCCAATGAAATGAAGGCAAAAAGACCAAATAAATAAACTACTATCATTATATTATTATTATTATTATTATTGTTAATAATAATAATAATAATAATAATAATAATAATAGTAATAATGATTTGAAAAGGGTAATATCCTACTTATTTAGACAATAATGTTCCTATTAATTATTTTCACACAGTCAACTTTCTGTATAAAAAAAAAACTATTGGACATCTGTACTCTGGTGTGAGAGGTGTTGCCTATGCATGGTCGAATATATACTGCACATATTTAATTTAAAATATTTAATTTGGATATTTACATGTATAACTCATGCTAAAATGTGTGCAAATGTTGTCTAAGCTGGAAAGAGAAAGAGAAAGAAAATGTATATTCTGCATTATTGTTGAAGAAAATGAGTTTAAAAAAAGTTAGAAAAAGAAGTGAAGAGTCTGAAATCATAAATGAATAATAGATTAACATTTAAATTAATTTTATTTCTAATAATGATTATTAACTATACTATACATGTTTCATTCTGAGATATTAAAATGATGTCGAAATTACACAAAAAGAAGAAAAGTCATTTTTTCTGGATATAAAATAAAAAAAGACAACTGTAGATCATTTCATAAGATTAAAGTCATAATTATAAAGCCATGTTGTATTCTTTTTTTTTTCATTTTATTTAAGGTCTAATATATGTATTCATGTATTTATATTTCATGTTTTAATGATGGATGTGACTGAGAAGAATCAGCAGGCAAAGAAAAAGTTTCCGTCTTTTTTTGCCTTTTAAAAAATAAATAATTTTAAGGCTGATGAAGCTGTGACGTCATCTCATTTTTATTATTTATTTATTTTGTATTTTGACGTCGGACAAGATCAACAACTGTGTGTGTGTGTGTGCGTGCGTGTGTGTGTGTGTGTGTGCCCTCTACGCGCCAGCCACCACCACCCCTGGTGTGCACCGTGACCGGTGTGGCCGGTGTTAATGCACCGTCCAGCCTGCTGCATGCTGCAGACCGAGAGGCAGCATGGGAACAGGAACACTTGCTCCGCTCGCGCAGGTCGGCTCGTTCAGAGTGACAGGACGTTCATCAATGAGGCGGCGTGGAGCGCGCGGTCACGGCGAGTTAAAAACCTGCACGGTTCGAATTATCATCTGGTTTTTAAGCAAAGGGAGGGACACACACACACACACACACACACACACACACACATTGTTGCCTTAGTGATAAAGTTTTGTTCAAAGAGCAGTGTTCGACATGAGTGAACCTAGTTTTTTGTTTAGACAGAAACAGTTTTTTTTGTTTTGTTTTGTTTTTATGGACACACACATACGGGCTGTGACGTCACATAATGACACAAATGAACCCGCGTGATGAAAATTCAGGGCAATTTTAAATAGAACTAAATCTCGTATCAAATTGAAATAACTGTTGAAGCGCGTGTGTCCCTGCAGCTTGATTTTATTTACGATAGCTGTGTGTGTGTGTGTGTGTGTGTGTGTTTCAAGGCTCTGAAATGAGCGTCATGTTGTGATGTTTGTATGTATGAAGCACACAGAACAGTGATGCTGGACACAATGAGAAACTCCATTTTACGCACAAACACAAGCAAGAAACTGCAGAATGAAAAAAACAAGAGCATCATTTGTGCAGTTCTCACAGAAACAAAGAAAGAAATCTTTCTATAATAGTTTTAAATATCATCTTTATAAAATAATGAAATAAAAAAATGTTGGATATATAAATAGATTATAAATGTTTGTGTCTGTGCTGAGGTCAGCTCAGTGGGGGAAAAAAGTTGAAAATGAAAATGAATGACCCCTGATCTAAAGATGTTAATGTGTGGGGGGACCAGGACCAGGACCAGGACCAGCTCTGTGTGGTTGGACCTCTGTCACTTATTCATAGATGAATGTCTTCATATAATGTGAAGGACTGAGCGTGTTTGTGATGGATGCTGATGAAGACGGTGTTTCTTCCTCTGGTGCACGCGGTGCACTCCTGCGGGGTCCTGTCAGTGTTTGGTGTTGTGTTCAGCACCTGGTTGGTGCCGGGACGTGCGTGTATTGTGCGTGTTGTTTGAGGCGTGCGGACTTCCAGCCACAGCTTCATTATGTAAAGAGCAACAGCACCCTCATTTATAACACGACATGTTGCATTGACTGACTGTGGGGACGCAAATGGCCTTCTTCCCACGGCCACGGCCCGTGTTGCAGCTTTCTATCCAACACACACACGGTGCGCGCGCACCCAGCCTGCCCCTGCAAGGTCCATTTTCTGTGCAGAACAAAGTGAGCCCTTTCACTCAAAGGACTGAATAGATGCGTGCATACAGACCTCAGACCGGTGGGCAGTCTCTTTTCGTTATACCGGGGAGCGTTAATATGTCGCGTGAGGGTGTCAGAGAGGCGCGCGCTCCAGGGCCCACCACTGTGCTTTTATTTGTCAACCAGTTCTCCCAATCAAAACCCGCTCCGGCTGGCACAAGTGGCGCATCGACTACTCTACTGGTGCATGTATTTAGAGGAGCAGCGCTGCCCACTTAGTGCTTAATAGATGAGAGCTGAGGGCTCTTGAGCTGATCTCAGGACGGCTGCGTCATCCTCCTTCATGCTTCCTGTCTGTTTCTTTATGTTATCAAAATATTTTCATCATCTGATCATTTTCATTTATTTAGAGGGGACACGTGACGGTGAAGAGGTTGTGTTAATGTCTGCACCGCCTCCTTTCTTTGTTTCGCTGCGCTAACATGTCTGTGAATGTACACACCTTATTTATTTATTAAAAATGAAAACAGAAACATATAGAAGATTTTAATACGTTTGAACTGTTACTGTTATTCATTTTGTATGAAGCACTTTGTTACATTTTGTTTATATGAAAAGTGCTTTAATTTTATTATTATTGTTATTCTTCTTCTTCTTCTAATTATTTATATTTATTATTATTATTATTATTATTATGTCTGTAGGCTCGTCCATCTTTACACTGTTCTGACCTCTGTCCTCTGTTACAGAAATCAAAGAGTTTCAGGGTCGATGCCAAAATAGATGATATACAACTATTATTAATTATGAAAAATGAAATATGTGAATAATAGTTATAATAATAACAATTTGAATGACATCGTATATTGTGCGTAAAAACTGAAAGCTGTTGCTGCTGTAATATTTGATGTTATGTACTGTGACAGGTCTGCAGTGTCTTCACAGATGCTTCATTCGGACACTGTCTGGTTTTAATATCATGATAACAATAAGAGTCACATGAATGATGAGTTAAAGGAAACATGAAGTGAACAATACCATTCTGACTGCTCTGATTGGTCCGCGGAGTGTGGAGCAGAGCAGAGCAGAGCCGGGCCGGTGTCAGCCGGAGTTGAGATGTCCGCTGGGCCCGGACAGTGGAGGGCAGGGGGCGTGGCGTTCTGGGGGATTAGACTCGAGGTGCGCCTCGCGGACCGAGCTGTGATTGGTTGGCGCTCCTGGCAAACGGCACGCGACTATGGATGTCGCTATAAAGAAGTCTCGCGTGCCTGTTCTTCAACTAAAACTAACTGTTGACCGTGAGCAGCGAGCACACAGACACAAGACAGAAGACAGTGACGCGTCATTGTTTCCGCAGCAACAGGAGGAAGACAAAGATGGACACCGTGCTGGACCCGTTCTCCGGACTCGACTCTTTCTCTTCCCCTCCTTATTTCGACGATGACGACTTTTTCACCGACCAGTCCTCCAGAGACGGACACTTGGACACTGATGACTTTTTGGATGACGACGTGGACTTCCTCACCAGTCATTTCCAAGACTATTACAGCAAAGACGGCGGCGGCAGAGCGCCGCCTCACGATGGAGACTACGACATCGGCAACTTGTCCTTCTCCTCCTCGTCCTCCACCTTCTCGTACGGCTGCGCAGACAGCAACCCGGACCTGTCTCCTCATCATGGCGGGCCGTTACTGAAGCGGAGGAGGCGGATGAGGTCTGAGATGGAAATGCAGCAGCTGAGGCAGGCGGCCAACGTCAGGGAGCGGCGGAGGATGCAGTCCATCAATGACGCGTTCGAGGGGCTCCGCTCCCACATCCCGACCCTTCCCTACGAGAAGAGACTGTCCAAAGTGGACACTCTGAGGCTCGCCATTGGCTACATCAACTTCCTCGCCGAGCTCGTGCAGTCTGATCTGCCCATTAGAAACTCCAGCAGCGACACTCACGTGCAACCCAAGAAGGTCATCATCTGCCACAGAGGAACAAGTAAGTCCACTCCACGATCACAGCTGGTTCACGTGAACATCTGGTTTTATATGAACGCGCATTTTACGCATGAAAACTTGGATTGGTGTGAACCCGCACAGTCCTGATCTGTTGATGAAGATTATGAAAACAAACTGTATATTCAAATATGAATCTTTTCCTTCTTTTCTGTCTTCAGGGTCTCCCTCTCCCAGCGACCCGGACTACGGCCTTCCACCTCTCGCCGGACACTCTCTGTCCTGGTCGGATGAAAAGCAGCTCCGCGAGCAGAACATCATCCGCACCGCCAAAGTCTGGACTCCCGAAGACCCCCGAAAACTTCACAGTAAAGTGGGCCTCACGGACATTGAGAACGAGCCTCCTTTCGGTCTCGTAGCCTAAACAAACCCGGCAGAGTCCTCCTGGCTGCTCGTGTAAACGCACATTGTGAATGTGAAGAAGTTATTGTCTGTTCTTGTGAACACCATGTGAGCTCACTGTACAGTTTCTGATGTTGTTTCAATGTTGTAAATAGTTTTTATCACGTTGATAATTTTATTTTTGTAATTCAGGCAACTGGCAATCATTTATTTATTTCTCCACAGCTGATAATATATGTTTTTAATTTAATTACAAATGAAGGAGAGGAAATATATTGTTGTACGATGATTTATATTTATATTCACTCTGCAAATAAAAGCACTTACTGATAAAAAAAATCATCTTTCTATTTTTATTATTTGTGTTTGCCTTGTTATGTGAACATCAGCATGTCAGCAGAGAACCATGCATCGCAGGATTGTAAGAAGAATCTTGGAAACATTTCTCTGCACAAGGTTCAATTACTGGGAATTTCCCAGCATATAATTAAAGATTAGTAAAGATCTGAGGAGCCGCTGAACTGATCATGGGCAATTTAACTAACAACAAATGTTGTAATGGAGACAAAGGCTTGTTTTGAATAATATCATATTATCATTAATATACACCTATAATATCCTGAAGAGGGCAGATCCATCCATTTCAGTCTAAATGTTGGACCTCCAAATAATGAATGTTCATAAAATACACACATGACTGCACATTATAATGCCTCTTATTAACATATGATTCTTATAGTGGGGCCGCATGGCACATACTGCAGGCTGTAACTGTGAGCCTATGAACACGTTCAGTATTAACTAAAATTGTGAATGTCCGACAATCACAAGAGGTCCGCGCCTTGTTGCACCTTACAGCAGGTACCACAAAGGTTTCCACACAAAGTCGGAGTGAGTTAGAATAAGAAGGGTTAATCCAAACCAATACAGCCCAATATTGTGACATAAATATGCAAATGATATGCTAATGTAATGACACTGTATACCCATAACAGCTGAAGGTGTTTAAAGCGCAGGCGGGCATGCAGCACGATGGTGGGAGGTTGTTGAATGCCGCTCTGTGCTGCCAGGTGCTGCCGGGACAGATTTTCCCGTGGTAGCGGCATCCCTCCAACATGTGGCCCCCGCCGGTCCTCCTTTGCGCGCTCTGCGGCCGCCCCCACCCTCCACACCACCACAACACACTGCCACATATATGAGCCCCGTGTTAGCCCAAATGCTGCGAGCACAAGGCTGAGGAGGCACGCGAGGAAAGAAAGCTGCTGCGACGGAGACTGTGGAAGATTGGGATTTTTTAAAAGTTCCAGGATGAAGACAGGAGGGTGAGCTCATAATTGGTTATGGTGTGGTTATTGGTTATTGGTTTCACACTGTGTGAATATGTTTGGACTTTGTAAATTTCAATTTTGAGTAATTTTAAATTTCTTTGGATGGAACTATTTCTGCATTTTAACTCTTTTCTTTAATGCAGGGTGCTCTCCCTCTCTCTCTCTCTCTCTCTCTCTCTCTCTCTCTCTCTCCTCATTACCAGCGCGACAGGAGCATGTAATCCCATTACAGCCATTAGAAAGTCAAATGTTAGCCAGTCAATGCTGGGCAACTTCATCTCTTTGGCAGGAGGGCCGGTTCCACTTCGGGGTTAAAACAGTGGTAGCATTGTAGTTTCTCGCACCTTAGCGCCTTTATTGTGCACTTGGTGGTTTTTAGTGTGCGCAGCGCAGAGCCGCCTCTCAACATCCTTTGGTGCGGTCGCAGCCAAGCGGAAGGGACAGGCTGAAATACTCCCGGCTATCTTGTCACTCCGGCTACGGGTTTGGCAAGGCTTAAAAGGACACGACCATTTTACTGTCTGACAGGTTTTATTTCCTTTAGTTCTCAGCAGGCCCGGCATTAGAGGGCCACGCCAAGCGGTAATTTGGTTGAGAAAGGCTCGGCGCTGAGCTCAAAGGCCGCTGATTCACCATATAGACGTGCAGGCAGAGGCGCTTTCATACCTACAGTATGCAGCCACAGAGCTGCAGCCACTCCGCAGTGACGGCGGAGAAAATTGTTTTATTTCTGAGATGAATCTAAAAAGTCTGATTATGAATTCTGATTTCTGAACAATGAGGAAAAGATCTGAGTAGACTGAAAATAAGATCTGAGCCATATTTCAGAGAGAGAGCAACACATCCACAAGTTAATGTGATGAGTTTAAAGTCAAAGGCAAAATTTGGAGAAAAAAACAACAACTTTTCCACAGAGGTGAATGTGCCAAAATACAAAGACCAGTTCATCAGGAAGAAACATGACAAATATCCACCTCAGTGAGAGCTGTTATCATCTGATGACGTACTCATATAGATTTCATTTAACAGCTATAGCTTTTAATCAAAATCCCGATTAATAAAATGACAAGCTATCTCTTCTTTATAATGTTCTTGGAATATTTCTTCACATTTTATTGCTCAGACTTTCACTCACCTAAAATATTGAACACAGTGCTCGATCTTACTTGCCTCCAGAAGAGATTCTGTCAGAGACAAATACTGAGAGGAAATCAATATTCTTCTACTGAAACATAATTTCTACAGTTTGACTATACTGAAAGAGTTTGATGGCAAATTAAATCCGTCATAAAGGAAGTCTTGTGGTTCAACTCATCTGTTTATTAAAATCAAACTCGGCTGTTTTAAATATTAAAACTGATTTTATATTATAATCAGTATTATTAATTAATATAATAAACGATATTCTGGCCACTTTTGAACAAACAACCGCACTAACATTTCCTTTTTTCATGTTGAGACATTTGTTTTTTCGAAGCTGAAGGTCATTTAAAGTCTTAAGAACCGTGATTGGCACTTTTACGCACCGGTGACTGTGAATGAGTGAATATGAATATGAATATGAATATGAACAGTGTTGGTTTGTGGTCATGGCTGGAAAAAAGGGAAAAGGCCATCAGCTCTGAAACTTCTGCGGTGATTAAAACAAAACGCCCCAGTGGAGGTGTGAAGCTTTAGTTAACCAGCTTTGAGACTTTAATGAGAAGAAAGTAAGATGTTGAATGGTCGCTAATGCGGTTAAATCCTCTTTCATGCCGTATGTTAGCGCGCTGCGACAGACGCCTAACAACAGCTACAAATCAGCTTGATTTGGAGATTATCTCGCTGCGGAAATCCAGACCCTGGAGTCATCATTAATACCTCTGACTCCCGTTTTTTTTCTGTTCAACGTGGCATCGGTGCGCAGCTGTGAGGCTGACCCGGACAGGCTCAGCTTCATGCCGTGCAGGCATTTAAACCTGCAGGGTGGATGATCTGTGGGCGCGCTGAGCTGCCGGTAACCAACAGGTGTCTGCTGGGTTCGCACTGACAGAGGAGAGGAAGAACAGGAGGAGTTGTGTGTCTGGCAGGGGAGGTAGCCGGAATCATTCTCTCTTTGCCATGCGCTCTTTTCTTTCAGACGTGACCTTCCAATCTAAATTACATCTTTATGAGGCTCCCTTGTCCCGCTGGAACAGTCTTTGCCATGTTCTCCGGGGGATGCACCTGGTAGTTCAAACTTTGTCTCTTTTCATGTCCTTGCGCCTGAGTCCCTGGACAGCAGCTGCCTAAAAGCAAGCAAAGAGAGAGGCCCTTGCAGTGTCTTCGAGACGGGTTGGCACCGCTTTCCACGTCTTTAATGTTCCATCAGCCTTTGTGCAGGACACAATATGGCAACTGTAAAGCATGACGTTTTGCAATAATAAAACACATTTTCAATGATGTGACACCGGGCTGAAAGCGCAGTGCGGGCCAGCCAGGCTAAACATATCCTGCGTTTGTTTTGTGCGC
The DNA here is from genome assembly GCF_000972845.2 of Larimichthys crocea. NCBI lineage: Eukaryota > Metazoa > Chordata > Actinopteri > Sciaenidae > Larimichthys > Larimichthys crocea. The sequence goes on along the minus strand of NW_020855181.1, from coordinate 143,699 downwards.
CCACAGCCAATTAACGGCGAGGTCCTTTCGCCGCGCCTTGATAAGCCAATTAAATTTATGTCTTCTGTTTTTTTTTTTTTCAAGAAGAGAAAGGAGGTGTGTTTGGTGTGTTCTCCTCCTCGGAACGGCGATTTTCTTGCCATCACCTGGCGCTTTCTCCACAAGAGAGCAAACTGTCCTTGGTGCCCCCGGAACCATACGGCTCTCACCGTCCCGCACTATTGTTTCCCGCGTTGATCACTCATTACCGAGATTTAACAAATCCTCTATTAGCTATGTTTTTGTCATATTTTCATCCACAAGATTAAGCAGATGCTGCGATTGTAGCATCCAAACTGTAGGGCTACTCAAGGCTGAAAGAGAGACGGCCACTCGGTTGCGAGTGAGGGAGAGAAAAAAAGGCTTTGGGCACATCTTCAGAGGAATAAAACATTTAGGAGCTATAAACAGACTTCAACCTGCTCTATTTCAGCCTTTGTGTTGTTTGTGAATAATTAATGTTAATAGGGACAGGTTTGTATACTTTGAATGCGGGACCACAGGTGCGGAGTGACAGGATGAATAACCGGCCCTGATTTTTGCCAAAGCTCGAGGGCTCTTGTCCAGGGTCTCCAAGCTGATGGAAAATATTGTCATCTCTTTGATTCGCAGCATTACTTTCACCGAGAACAAAGCCGGGTGATGAAAAGCTTATGTTGGAGTGAAACGGGCGATGACGGTGGCCGCTTCAGACTCCTGAAAGAAAGAGAAAGGGGGTGAGTCAATGGCAATGCGCGCTTCTGGTTTTGTGCGCAAGTGCTCCATCTAACTCAAATAAAGGAGCCTTTCCAACTTTTAAAGGACCACTTTTTGCCTTTAATAAAGGCTGGACGGCTGTAGCCATTAAGCATATGGTGCTAAGGCGCTGGTCTTTTGTCCCCGTGAAGCCCTTGAGATACTAACTTGTGTTCTTTCCGGGATATTTAACTTCTCAAAAGCTCCAACTTTATGCGCCCGCAACAAGTGGCTCCGGGGCGCACGAGCAGCTTTCCCCACCGACAAAAGCAGGGCGGCTAAGACAGAAGAATGAGTGTGTAAGAAGAGGATTTCATTTCTTTGTGACACGTGCTGTCGTACATTTTAGGGATTTTTTTTTGTATCACGGAGAGAGGTGTGTTACTCTAGATTTGTTCCAAAGGACTGTTCTTTTGGCGCATGGATATCCATGGCAATACATGGATAGACTAGTGAGTGCGCATGGAGTCAGTTTAAAACTCCCTCACAGTGCTACAATAAAATATGCTGGGTTAGTGAGAAAGGTCAGTTTCCTCAGGATACATCGTGTTTTATCAAAATCATGTCAGCTGATGCTGGTGTGTCCAAATCAAACGCGAATTTCAGTGAGCACTGAGGCGTTTGTCGTATGAAGATTTCACCTAGGGACTCTCTAAAAATGTCATTATCCTCTGTAACTGTGATTTCGGGTGCGGTGAGTTCATGCGTAAAAGGCGAAGACGAATTTCTAGTTGGACCTTATTGCGTAATGGTGCGTCTGCTGCGCACCGGGCTGACGCACCTACACTTGGCCGACGCGACTTGCTGCATCAACAAATAGAACCACATCTTTCTCCCGTGCTTGATTTAGGAGGAGGCTTTAAATATGAACCTGATGGTCACGCGGCCCTTGACGTCTTCTCTCTGGCATTCAGCCGTTGTTCCGTTAACGGGGCCTGGTGTCAGCAACCACTGACAGATTTTTGACGCAAACCCAACACCATCCCGCACGCTCGCGGGCCTAATCTGACAATTCAAATGAAACATCGTGATTTTTGTGTCATGACGTGTTGAATCTTTTGATAAAAAAAAACTGGTGTTTGTGGAAAACATATCACAGCCGAAATGATTTCAATATTTTTTTATATTATTTTGCAAAGAGATAAATTGTTTAAGTTTGATAAACTCCAGCCTCAGCCTTCAAACAGACAGAGTTTAAACCTAGCTGCATTCTGGCCTCAGAATTAACTGAACGTTCATACCGGTAAAATGAGTGTGTGTGTGTGTGTGTGTGTGTGTGTGTGTGTGTGTGTGTGTTTGGTGTCGTGTGACGGGGCCAGTTGGCCGCCTCTGGCCTCTGAAAACCCCCCTGGTGGACGGAACACGGCGGGCTGACCTCCGCGCCAGAGGACGGGAGATGCGCCTTTGACTGAATTAGCCATAAAGACGTCTTGCTATGATCTTTGTTGCGGCTGAAAGCAGAGTGGATATGAGAGGCATTGTGCACAGCTTTTGCGTGCCCCATCATGAAATATTACAGTCTATTCACGAGGAAGCTCCTTTGAGAAGATATGGAAATGAAGCAGTCTGGGCTGATTCCAGAGCGGATTTTTCAAGGCAGGAGACAAAAATCAATCAATAAATAAATGTAATAAATAAGGAGTGAGCAGAAATGATCTCAGTCTTTGAGCAGTGATTCATGAATGTGTGGAAACCTCAACGAGCAACCTGCGCTGACAAATGATCCATTTTCCTTTTTTTAACTCTTTAAAAATCCCTGAATAACTCAACAAAAAAGTGATAAATTACAAATATGCTAATTTCAGTCACGGCCGTTTGTACGTGTGCGTCTCCATCCATCTCCTACATTCTGCGCTGCTGATCCCCGTCGTGCGCTAGAGGACACTCAACCCGTTTAGACCGGGGCTCTTTTGTTTGCCTCAAACACTGACTTCAGCTTCCAGAGAGGACGGGAAAGTTTTTTTTTTTTTTTTTTAGTTTTTATACCCCCAACCCCCCAACGCCCATCCCTTGCTCTGTCAGTTGCCAGGATTCAGAGGTGTAAAAGCATGCATCATTTTTCACCAGCTCTCCGTTTTGATATCGACAAAAGCGGCTGCTATGGAACAGCCTCTCCGCTTGTTCGCTGGCTTGAACTTCACTGATGTCCGACTGCTCTCTTTTCCTCGTCTGAACGCGGCGCAGCGGGGATGGATTTGCAAGACAAATGCAGCTGTGTGTGTGTGAGGGAGTCAAGTGGCACAAAAAGGCCGTTTCAGTCAGCCGATGGGATGGAGAAAGTCAGCATTATGCAGACGTCAAATCAATCAAAAACAAAAGCCCGCATGCAGAAAATACTGAGTTTATGGTGTTGAAATTGCAGCTTTTTTGTCACATTGGAAAGACTGCAAAGTAAACTTACTGCTGGTGTAGAAAGCTCAAGAAAATGGTGAAATACCGGGCAGATCTGCCTCTCTGCGGGTGTTTTTCATTAACAATAAATCTAGATTCAGCCTCTTGAAAAAGCCAAGCAGCAAATTCTGTGTGACATTTGAAACTGTGGATTTTCTTTTTTTGTCAAAATAGTAGCAGTTTTAATGTTGAAATATAAAAATGAAATGCTGCTAAAACCGGAAACAAACTTCCACTTTAAAAAAACAGCTGGTCTTGTAATGAGACTTTCAAAGTAAAAACAAACTGAAGTGTGTTACATGATGAGTGAGTTCATTTTGGTTAATGATTCATTAGTTCATTCACTTCATTGAAAACGGGATTTTGTTGACACATTATTTTAATTTAATTAGAAAAAGAATCTTTGTCTGAAATATTTTGTTTCATTAAATTATATTTGGATAGTTTCACACGTGGACTGGAAGAACCATGAACACAATATCTGTGTACAAAATATCAAAAAGTAAAACTCGTAGTTGTGGGAAAAAAACACATTTTATAATTATTATTAGGTTAAACAGTTCCTTTTCCCTCCCTGCAGCTGAATCCCAGCCGGCTGTGCTGTAAGTCAAAGACGTGCAGTGGCTGGTGGCCAGTGCTGACTGGGAAAGCTTCCAGCCTCAGAGGGACCGTGATTAACCCAGGAGCGGTCAAACTCGGCAGGAAGCCCTCCACAACCAGCCACTGCTATTTATCCACTTTCCAATGAAACCAATTACTTTTACAGCAAACCTCGGTGCCGACACTATATGTGTTGTTCTTGTAGACCAATAGAGTATGGCTGTGAAAGGAGAGGCAGACGTGAAGTAGGAAACCCTCCTGGGCTGCTTCAACAGGCTGTAAAATATACCTAAAGTCAGTGTCCATGGAGATTCTGTGATGTGCTGAACACAAAGCCTTTTAGAAAAATAAACTTCAGTGTTATTAGAGCTGTTTTTATGGCTCATCTCATTGACTTTGCTAGTTGCAGACTGCATGAATACAAATTTAAAGATAAATCCAGTTCACACACCTTTTATTTTTACACCTTCCACTAAAACATTAACATGACATCACCCTTTATTCAGTCCACGTGACTGAGTGTTGTTAAATATGTTAACACTTTAAATATATCATTTGCAAAAAGTCACATATTAGTGAATATTTTAACAAGAACCACAGCCAACAGTTGTCAGACTGTCTGCAGACATTACATGAGCATGACTGCAGTTTTAATTCATTTCTTATGTTTATTTTTGATCTTCTATGTGTATCACTGTTATTGCAGTTAGTGCTCCTAATGCTGAGCAACACATGTCATTGTACCGTTGACCCTGTGTTAACCTACATATGAAAAATAAAACTGAAAATGAACTTTCCAGCGTCCGTCCATTTCACTTGCGTATGAAAATAACTTTCAACTTTATTAACCAAAGGTCACTGTGGACACTGTGTCAACATGAAGTGTTTATGCAGCTGGACACGTTTACTTGTCATGACATCGCAGTAATGGTTCTGTGGCTCAAATAGAAGCTGCTACTATCTTACAAGAACATTGGTGATGGGACATTTTGCCAAAAGCCTGTCCACTGTCCACTGACATATCATCGAAAAGACATAATGATGACAGTTAAAGCAGCAGAGGCTGAGATATCCAGTTCATAGCATGACTCATGCACCAAAAATGCCGGATCCTACATTTCCCATGATGCAACTGAATAGCATCCCTTTGTTAGACCCCTAAACACCTATATCTTTCATATGTCAGATCCCAATTTGTAACTTGAGCTTCATGTTTGAAGTTCGTTAGTTTTTTTTCTCAGACCTGAAAGCTGGTCCTGTTTAAGTCCAGCACAAACACATTGTGAATGTTTAGTCTCTTCTACAAAAACAGCTAGACCTGATAGAGGTCATGGTTTTCATTACTGTTGTATATCCATAACCAAATAAATGCTTCATATGTAATAATATTATTATAATAAAGGAATTTACAAAACTCTACTGAGCATTTCTCCTGCCACAGGTTGCTCCACAATGAGAGAGAAGAGATCAAATACAGACTGGGTTGTCATTAAAATAGAACAAAGTTGTTGCAGATTTGAGTTCCGATGTCAGGAGTCAGATGAGTCCTGGTTTTATTGACACACCACCATGTTGTGCTGAGAGTCACACAGGAGGCATCCATCTAATAAGTGTCAAGTAAAAGTGTTTTTATTGGGTTACTAGTTGTAAGTAATGTAGTAAGCAAAAGAGGAGGGCAGCTGGCTCAGCTAATAAAGCAGTCATATCCCCAATCACTGGCCAGCCTAATTGACAGCCACATGAAGAGAGAACAGCTAATTGATTATAGGCTTGTCCTATTCCAACACACCGGGGGACTGATGGGAAACTCACTGAGAGAAAGTTTGTGTCTGACTCTGTGTGCACACTTGAATTTCTGTTTTTCAGAAAAAAACTTTGGTGTATGTTTCTTTGGAGTAGGTTCTGTTTTGCAAGTCCTTCTTCCTTCTTTAAGGAACCATAAATAAACCAAGCTGTGCTTGTGTGTCTTGACACTTTGTGCTGGAAAAGTCCTACTAGACAGCAGGGGGCCCTCACACCTCCAAATACAGTTCTATGGAGGCGGCATCCAATTAAAGAAGTGAGGGATTGTTGTAGCTTCTTCTATTCCAAACTGGAAGCAGGCTGTCAGTGAATGCAAGTGAAAATTCCTTCACTGAGCCTGGTTGGCATTCCTTTGTGTTTTGTGTACAACAAAGACATGAGAGCGACAGGTTACTCTTCATTCTGCCATTCAACACAGGTGGCACTAAGAGGAAGATGGTTAGAGTTCACTAATTGTCTATCACAGTGTTTGGGTGATGAACTGGCTCATTACTGTGAATGAACTGTCCTCATAATAATGCTAATGTATTACTGCAACAATGTGAGTGTAAAACAGTGAATTAATGAACTAGTGAAAAATGTTGACTATCATTGTCTTCATTTCTATAGGAATGGATAGGCACAAAAATAAAATGTAAACTAGCCCATAGTCCTTCTACTGACAGCAGTGTTTGTGGGTGTAACAGACATACGGCTGTCTGTGCTTTTCAACTGGTTTCAGTCAGGTAGGTCCACACCTTTACATTCTGGTCTGCTGCCTTAGCACTGAGTACTGGAGGTAAATGAGCCTTCCTAGAGACATCAAGCTGCTTGTAAACAGAGCTGATGTTTTAAAGCTGACACTGAACGCTGATGGAAAGGGTTAATACTCTGGAGAGCATGAATGGATGTCATCATAAATTTGCCATACATCATACAATTATGTGTGGAGGATTTTTGGATATTTAAAGTAAAAGCAGGAAAAAATGGTCTGATGGTTGCAGTAGACAAAAGGTCAGGGGTTACATTAGGGTTCTTCTTCTGAGTACTACATTTTCCACGGTGGTATTCTATGAACCAAAGTGTTGGACAGATGGACAGGCATAACCATTCTTAAACTCCAACATGATAAATAGAACCTATGAATCTCACACACACACACACACACACACACACACACACACACACACATTAAGTGTGAAACTGCTCCTGACCTGCTTAAGTCTTAACTTCTAGACCAGTTGTATTCAAGAGTGTTACAAAAGTAAAAGTCATCATTCTCTGTAAAAGAGCATGCCCCTTCTTATACAAGTCTCTTATGATTAAGATAATAAATATATATATATATATAATATATATATATATATATATATATAGATATATATATTAGAAGAAACAACTGAATGACTTTTTGCAGTGGAGGCCAAAACTAATGGTGAATGTGTATTATGTGTATTGTGAAGCATCTGTATCTGTATATTTGTAAAATAAAACGTTTCCAAGAAGTTTTATTTGTGCTATAAAACATTTCTTTTGCATAAGCTCCGCCAACGCTCCGTCACTGATCATCCAATAGAGGCTAAAGAAGTGAATCACTGCATCCTCCACTTCAAAGTCCTCCATCAGCACACTGTTATGTTCCACCAATTCATTGTGTGTCAAAGACAGCCATTGGTTTAATCCCATCCCAAGTCATTTTTTTGTTACCTATCAAAGTGAATGTCGGGTCCGGCCCATGGGAGGGGCAACATGACATTTCCACGGCAGCTTCTAAACAGGTCAGCCAAGGGAACCATGGAGTCCAAAGCGGTGGGAGGGGGACACTTTCAACCAAAACCGTGTAACTGAATCTAAACCAGTGGTTAAACCCATTCAGCAGTGCAGGAATGGGGAGAGCCCTGACAATACAATACCATTCATAGGCTAACACAGTCCCAGTGGAATGACCAGGGAGGGGTTTTAATCAGGCAGAAAGGCTCTCAGCCAGCCAGCCAACCAGCCAGTCAGTCAGTCAGTCAGTCAGTCAGTCGGTCAGTCAGACTACAGAGGCCCTTACTTCATATAAAGCCTCACATCTCCACACCTACATCTATCTCTCTGTGTTTGTTTTGGAGTGTGTGATGCTTGACTCTCTCATTCTTTCACAGAGCTTTGCGGAATAAGAAAAATTTAAAGCCGCTTCTGTTGGCAGCGGCTGGGAGGTGTGATAAAGTGAAAGGGGAGTGAGGGGATGGAGAATGGGGAACTGAGAGTCAGTCTGCCCTCGGCCTGACCTGCAGCTTTCAGGGGGCTTGAACACATCAGAAATCCCATTGTGGGAGGTGATTAATTGAGAGTGATAACTTACCATGAACAGAGATTGTTATAGGCTTTAATGTGGTAGGCCTGGCTTTTTAAACGCTGCTTTCACGTAGCTTTGTAGTCCAGCATATGGGCCCAGACGTATTCACTGACAAAAGACGAACGAAAATTTATCACGCTTGTACGTCCTGCTAACAACGTGTTCTCTCTCTCTTTATTCAAACACCGATTCTCTTTTAGCCTCACTGGCTTTTGAACCATAAACACTGATGGGAAAACATGTTCATACTGTGGCAATAACATGTTTTGATCAAGGGATAGCTGAATATTTTCATAACTGATCAGTCTATTGACTAATGCTTCAATGACCTGTTGTTGTTGTTCATAAATGACTTAACATTGGCAAAATGAAGCAGCCTCATTTTCTTGTCAAGTGGTTGGTGTTAATTTCATCATTGACAACTATGACCAAGGAACACTGAATGAGTCGCTGCTCTGCAGTGAGTGGTCTGATCCGCAGAGTTTGGGAATGATGACTTCATTTACTGAGTAGACTGTCTCATGTAAGAACAATACATAAGACATAGAACTAGAGCAATGTCTTTACTTTTATGTATTAAAACAAACAATAATGAAATGACAAAAATGTGATTTTAAGTAAGTTAACAAAGTAAATACGTGCAGTTTATTTATTGTTCCTATTCAACTGATGGTTTGATAGTTTGTGGTGAAGTAAAGAATCAGTACTGTGTCTTATCTGCTAATGTCTCACTGATGCACTGCTACTGAAGACACGATCTCAGCTCAGACCAAAGTCCTGTCGTCGTTTGAACAGATGGACAGAGAAAGAGAAAAACAGGGAAACGAGAGGCAGCGAAGTCAAACAGGTCTTATGTGGTGACACGCAGTGTTTGTTCTCAGCTTTTCAGCAGTGTCAGGACCCCGGGGCCCTGTCCACTGGCCCTTATCTATCCCAGCTCAATTACTGATGTGTCAGCAGTGATCTATGGGCTGAGAGGGTCGGGGGTGGAGGAAGAAAAGGTTGGGACCTGGCTGGAGATGGCCTGGGACCACATGGTTGGGTCATGGTGGGTGAGTGTGTGATTGTGTGTGTGCATGGACTGGGGTAATATAAGGATACCCAAAACTGGTGGTGGTGGTGGTGGTGTGTAAAGGAGGGAAGGGGGAGGGTAAGGTTGTGGGCGGACTGCCCATTGGGTCACATTGTATTTTTCAGGGTGTAAGCGGCTGAAGGCTGGTTGCTTTTTCAAGGGCGATTGCCCTCCAGCACGCTCCCTGTCAGCCCTCTTGACTTCTACTTGACTGCAGCACTCTGGGTTTGCAAAGAAACACTCTGACTGAGTGGACTGAGCACACACACAGTGTGTGAGAGTGACAGAGCCCTGTTCACATGAAGGACACAGTGATAGATGGATGGATATATGCTGAGTTATTGATACTTTTTTCAGTGTTTGTTCATGTGGAGCGAGCTGCTCTTTATGGATATAATAGAAGAGCAAAGGGCTGCTGCCAAATCAATCATAGTGCTAAAAAACGTCTCAGTGCACTCATACATAAAAGACTCAGGTGACTGGGTGACTATATACTATGGGATGCTACACAACACTCAACAAGATGTTCTTATGACAACAAAAAAAGTTTGGATGAATACACCTTCTCTAAAATGGTTAGGGGAAAATATGATGCTGATTGCTAAAAAGCTAACTCAGAAGTAATAAAGAATTACTGTTCTATGCAAAGGGGAGAGTTCTGTCGTTATAATGAAAACATGCTGGGAAAATTAGGTTTCATAATGATTGTTCTTTATTTTTAACTTTCTTCACTGTAACAACATTTTATCCTCTTCGTGTTCTAAGGTCATTTTTTATGTTCCCACCAGACCACACCAGATGCTTCTTCATTACCATTCAGTGTTAGCACACTTTTTTGAGTCCTCCTCAAACATTCAGTTAAACTTTGAATGTTCATCCTTTTATTTGTCTTCAGTGTTAGAATTGGAGCTTTAAGCGGACTTGCCGGGTGTTACGGTGTATTCTTTACCGAAGCTTCCTCACACTGCAGCATCGACCGCAGAAGTACAAGAGATCACACTTCGCTCACAATCTTTCATTTTGTGAATAAATCACATATCTTGTCTAATCATGCTAATTATTATTGATATCTGTTGATGACATATTTTTAATAGCTTTTATTAAAGTCTAATAAGATTGCATCTTCTAACCTGTATCCACATTTTCTATATGAAAGCACAAACTATAAAGAATAACAGTCATGTAATATCCTCTTCATTATTTTATATGTACCTTAAGGCAGAAGTAGGTTTTACATGCTGTGTGAACACATGCAGTTACAATTAAAACAAGCTAACTGGTAATTTCCTCTGTCAAAGATGCCGTGACAGGGAGATGCGCCATGATTGAAAATGTGACAGAGTTTTCATTGTTTGCAGTTCTGCAGTGCACATAAACTCATGTAGCTGATAAAGCTGCATGAGTGTGAAGGACCATCATCAGTTACTGTGTAATCCTTAGTGCAGTCTGTCCTGCGATGTACAGCAGAGTACACAGGAGAAAAGACACAAATAGCTTCCCACTAATCTTCCCCTGAGGCCTCATCATCACAGGATGCTCTTGTTGACATATTTCAGTCTAACAACAAGGGTATAATCTGCTCAAATGAATAGGCTGGCTTCTGTGCATCTGATAGTGCAGTCTGTAGTGTGAGCTTCCATATTGACAGGGGGAGGCGGGAGGGGCTCCCCTCTCAGACTTATCTGTGCTAGTCATGTAAGCTAAGCTCATTAAGCCCACAGACCAATTATCACTAAGTCAATATGAAGCCTGCAGATTATTGCAGTTAACTCAGCTGTGCAGGCCAGAGTGAGTCTCAGCTCCCTCATCAGGAGCTTCAGGAGGAAGCACAGCCGTGACCTTTGCTCTTTTCTCACTTCATCACGACCCCAAGGAAAACACTGAGTTAGTGGAGATCCATGGATGTCAGTATTGATTTAACACAAGCTGCAAAGTATAAGAACCTTAAACCAAGTTCTTACAGGTTATCTCCACCTTCATTACAAACAATACTATTAGAGTTTGGACTGGGCATGATTTGAGAGGAGGTAACATCTCCCTGCTTTTTGCCATTTTTGACTTATTATTGTCAAAATTATTGTAGGAAACGCTCTGATAACACAGATAATAAATGTCACCTTCCACTGAAGTGAGAGACTCCCAAATGACTTCTTTGTGTTGTTTTCCCTCCTCTGCAGCTCATAACAGAAACACTGTGAAAACACACAGAGGTGATTCTGCTGAATGAATCCCATATTACCTTCAGATAAAGTATATGAAATCATTTATTTATTTTAATATGTGAAAAGGGAAAAGATTTTTTCAGTTTCATTCACTAAAATTATCCTGATATAAAAAAGATTTTATTCATTTATTTCTTTACAAAATGCTTCACAGTTCACAGTTTGAATACTGAATTTGTGAATCCAAAATAGTTCATACAAATATGTAACTGTAAATCTTCACTCCCACCAGTCCAGCATGAATCATCTTAACACAGAATACCCTGTGTTAAGATGATTCAAATATTTTTAATATATGTAACTAAGACTACAGACATGAAAAATATACTACTCAAATTATTGTTCTAAGGAAGACACATTAGGATGTTCCTGGTTAAGTATCTTGTAAAGGATCTTCAGCTCTTTATGTGTGTGTCAGTCTAATATTCCCATCATAAAGTCTGATATGTAAATATAAGTATAAGTCTTTAGATAAACTTAGCAGGTAATACAATTGTACTTTTACTTGTAACAGAGTATGTTTATTTCTCCTCATTGACAGATTAGTATCCACATGCATGAGATGTTTCATCCGTTTATGGCTAACTGCAGGGGTGGACATGAAGCTGTGCACGTGGCATCTATCAAATGTATAGCCCCAAAGAAAACTATTAATATGTCGTTATGCAATGCAGAGTTCATTTTCCAGCTTTCATTAAACTCTGTTTTGCTTCACCGTTTTCCAAACGACTTCAAATCTTGCACAAACAAGAAGAAACTGTGGCACGTGTGTGTTTCTCCTGTGTGTGTGTGTGTGTGTGTGTATGTGTGTGTGTGTGTGTGTGTAGTCAATGCATTTGTTTTCCCCGTGGCCTAGAAGACATATTAAAGTCTCAGTGAATCAGCGTGGACCCAGCAGTATGAATATTCATGGTCTGAGTGAAAAGCTGGATGAGACGAGTAGGGCTTAACAGGATGTGCACCTGGTGAACCTTGATCTGTTTGTATCAAAATGTCATACAGTGAAAAACAAGAGGAGGGAACCAATTCACAATGATGTGGATTTGTGTGTGTGTAATGGAGAAGAATGAACACATGGTCAACGAGAAAATAATGAATATTTATGTTTTATTTACATAGAACACTATACAAGGGAAAGGTAAATATGAGAACGGTGACTTCTAGTGTTTGTTTGTGTACATATGATTTTATTTAATTATATTATTTAATATTGAACCATGACTTCAAAACAGTGATTGTGTACTGTTACACCATTATGAGGTGTCTAACCAAACTGGACCAGCTGATGTTGACACACGTTTAATTAGGTGTTGCTGGGTGTTTTTCCCTTTGTTCTCCAGTCACCCAAACACCAACCAACAGCGCAAATTTGATCTTCAGGAAAACTAATGATCCCTGTGAATCTGAATACAAATCAATAGATTACATATGACCGAGTAAAGTCACAAGATGTTAAGTCTACATCCTGATTAAGGAGGCGTTGCTTTGTATGTTTCTTTAACTCCATTGTGTGTTTTTCTTCCATTCTCAGGCTCCTCCCAGTGAATGGCACTATTTGTGTTTTCAGTGCTTGCTGTGCCATTAGCTCCAGCTCCTACAAAGAGCTTGGTTGACCTGGCTAGCACTGTCCTTTCTCATGGCCCATGGTCCTGGATTGCGAATGGGTGGCTGGCCTTTCTTCAGGACCTTCGGCCAGTATTGTGAATAGGCTGCAGTGGCTGATTTAAAGCTTGTGGTCAGAGAAGTAGGTGAAGGTCAGGGCAGCAGAGGTCAACCCCGGAACATCTGATTTACTTCAATATGCCTGCAGTCACATAGATGAAGCTGTAATGACCATTAGGAGTGAAGCAGTCTGCCAGGGCAGCCAGCGCACTGTCACACTGACATGATGTAAAGCTATGAGAGGCAGCCGTGCTATTTTTGTACACTGAAAAGAGTTAAGTCATTTAAAGGGTCAGTTTACCCAGATTCTCATTCCTTCCCCCCTAGTGGTGTCTATCCAATCAGACCAATCGGATTTTATTCTATTCTTATGCTATTTGTCTGTCCAAAGTCAAGGGGTGGTTATTCTGGATAACTCACAGACCTCACTGTGAAACACTTTTCTCTGGACCTACTTCCTACTGTAGAAAAAATGATTAAACATTTCTTTGGATATTCCAGGGACATGCTGTGACAGTCTTTTAAAATATTATTCCCAATGTAAGCAGCACAAATTAAACATGTTTACTTCCATTTGACTGGAGAAGACTATCTGATGCTCAGATTTGCTTAATTCTGAGTAATCCCACCTCAAATGGAGATTACATCCTCAAGATCTAACCAATGTTAGCCCACTATCACCAGATGAGCATGCATCATCACACACACCTAGCATTACCTCTTATAAAACACACATCAACATTAGATATGTGGGAACTTTAGCACATGGAGCAGAAGGTAGAGGCAGTTTGCTGTTGTCAACTAATGCAAGTGTGATAAAAAAAATTGTGCTAAATAATACTAGAGTTGTCACGATACCAAAATGAGTAACCATGATACTATACCAGACAAAGTATCACGGTTCCGGGTATTATCGCGATATTGCAGCCTTTTTTTTTAGTATTATTTTTATGAACTGCAATGTATTTGTACAAGTGGCTGCCATGGCAACAAAGATTGCACTTTCTTCTGCAAAAACATACATTTAAGAGGGGTGATTTATATTAAACTTTTCTTCATCTCTCCTTCATCATTGTGGGTCAAAATTGACATTTTTACAATATACATTTTGTGGGGCTTTACATTTGGCAGTGTTACTTTGAGCTCAATGCTAATGTCAGCATGCTAACGTGCTAACATTAAGATTTTTGTGCTTACTCAACAGTTGGTCTGTTGATAACATTATAGAGAGTACAGTCTATACCTGCTCTGTACGTAAAGCGTCATGAGATAACTTTTGTTATGATTTAAATAAAATTTAATTGAAAAAATAAATCTAGTCTTATTTAAGTAGCCCAATTTCATATTCTAGTACTTATAATGAATTAGTTTAAAATTGAATTTTATCAATTACATGAAGCAAGAATTGCTTTAAAATGACCACTGGTGGGTGTACATCATGACTTCTTTAAACTGTTTTTAAGTGAAAATCACTTCACTGGCAGCCGAATGTGCTCAAGCAAAATAAAGTTTTAATAATGTAAAAAAAAAATGTTTTCAGTTTCAAATGTTTTCATGTCCAGTGTTTGATGGGGTATTTTACACTGTTTATTCCACCATCTTTATCATATGCACAGCTGTATATTTGAAAGGTCTATAGTACACTTATTCTATTCTTCTATATATCTAGTGTATCTTTTATTTTATTTGATTTTATTTTAATTCATGATTTATTAAGTTTTTTTTTTATTTTCCAACTTGTGAGCTGCTGTAACAAGTGAATTTCCCCAGTGGATCAATAAAGTCTATTTTATTTCATCTTTATGGCATTACAACAGATTAATGTGCTGCTTACATAAATATATATATATTACGTGAGGCTAGTTGCAACTGTATGTTGAAACTCAACTACAAACAGCATATTTGTGTTGTGTTGTAACCTCTATCCAAGTGAACAGTCCCAGTAAAAGGAAGGCGGTGCTGTGGGAGGGATTCCCATCACCTTCTTGTCACATTATCAACTGGAGTGAAAGCATGTGTTAAAAAGGCTTTGAGTGCCACTGGGGTGTTGACTGTGAGTGTGTGAGGCTGATTGTGACTCCATTTGTGTATGCTTATGTATGCATGGAAGTGTGCTCGTGGGTGTGTGCACGAGTATGTGTGTGTATGTGTGTGTGTTAGTGAGTGAATGAATAGCAGCCTGGGCTGTCACATTAGCCATGGTTGGGAGTGTTAGTGGGCGTTTTTTTTTTCTGTCCCTGTGTGTTTTGGTCTGGCTGAGACAAGCCTGTCAGTGAAACCCTCAGTTCTCTTTCTCAGTCTGAGAGGACAGAAAAGAAAGAGAGGAGTCAAAATGGAGGAAGAAAGAGAGACAGACAGACCTCCCGCTCGTCCAGTTCCTGATGTGCTTTGTGCATTGAGACAAGACAGTAAATGTGTAGGTGTTTGTCACTGACAATAGACTGCAAACAGCATCATCTGCCTGCTTGGTTACAAACCTCCAGCTGCCACACATTCAAATCATTGGCTGATACCATTCACTGATACTTCATGAACTGAGAAAGAAAAATAGAAATCTAATTTTACTGATGAAGTTTAAAGGATCAATAAGTGAACCCAAAACACTGCAGTGCATAGAACCTCATATACTGTAGAGAGAGTCATCTATACATTACTGTGCAGAGTTTTTAACCACTAGTACTATGGAGTGATGTTTGATTAGTGCATGACAAAGGCACAATTTATATTTAATTTTTTTAAATGACAAATTATTGAATGTATATTTTGATTTACATTAATAGAACATCATGTTAAATACAGTAAAGTGGAATGAAAGTGGGCTTCTGAAATGTGCCACAGTGCTGCTGTCTCTCCCATGATGCATATGTAATACTGCTCCCATACTGTACTATGTCAATGACTCTTCAGGTGTGTTACCACTTTCAAGTATAAATGTGGCCAGTGTGTAATAACAAGTCAGATTGTTGTAAAGTTCTTTATGTTCTAATAATGACCTGTTAAAGTGTAGTTTACTGATGCTTATCATTGTCACTACAAACACTTCTAATGTGTGCAATCACTCTGACTACACTTAAAGGTCCCACTTGACCAGTGGACCTCAAGTGCAGTTCAGTCCCACCCCCTCCACATTGTGCTGAGCCTTCATGTTTCACAGGGCAGGAGAGCAGTAGAATAGATGAAACTTTTGACTTCAGAGTGTTGTGCTGATCTGTGCTTGACTGCTGCTGATTGTTACTTTGACACTTGATGTCCAGTGATGTGCCCATCTGTGACTGAATACAGTTTTCTTTTTTATTGTGAAACTGATTTGAGTCTGTTGAGTTTTTGGTTTGGGGTTCAGGGTCTGCTTTCTTCTATATTTTGGATGTTTGCCTTCTCTTGTTATTGGAAAATATTGCAAGAGGCAGACATGTAGTTTAGTCCAATTACCTTTTTGGGTGAGTCAAATCGAATGACAGGTCCAGTCTTTATCAAGAGAAAAGACAGGTTTTATTACCTTTTATTCGGATACCTTCTATTCAATGATGTATTCTGATTGTCCAATATCAACGTCCTGATTGGTGATAGTTTGCCACTGTAACACTTACATGACGCTCTCTGTCATTGGGGTGGAACTAATGCTATGACTGCTTTGAGAGCCAAAGATAAAATGATGTCTCAGTTCACCAGAAGCAGCTCTTTTTAAAATCTGCTTTGAACCCTCTGCCCCAGGTGATGTCAGTCCACACATGCAGGTTAGATTACTGATGTGAGTATGAATGTGAGTGCATTGGGTTTGACCATTGATACGTGTTAGGCCACCTACCTCTGACTCCCAACGACTGTCTGAAGCTTCAGGCCTTTTATCCTCCAGAGGTCACTCAGAACAGATGGACACCGTTCTACTTTCAGCTGGTGGTTAGGTGACACCTCATATGAGCTGGTTTGTTTGAAATATACTGAGGCCTTAACTGTAACATAACAGTAATGATGTAGTATATTTATGGATCAGTTTTAGGAGCTAACCATTCATACACATTCACACACAGATGGCACAGCTGCTAAATGATGGTCTAACTCCTTATACTGATGGTTCAAATGTTTTATTGATAGCAAATTAACAATACTGTATCTCCTTTTACTATCTGAACACTCCGTAAGAGCTATCAGGATAAGAGACAAAAAACAAAGAAAACATTACCATCTTCACCTTAACTTCAATTTAACTTCTTAAATCAAATCGTGTGCAATATTATAACCTTTAAAATCTTACAACTTATGTAAGTGCAGGTTTATCAATTCAATATACTCGATAATCGATTGTGTAGTGAAGACTACATTTAAAAGAGTTTTTGGTCATTACTTGGGTGAACCCGTACAGGTCAATCATGCAGAGAGGAAGCGAGATCTCAGAGGACCTCAGGAGGAGGGTAGTGACAGCACATTTGTCTGGGGGAGCTATGAAGTATTCTCAAAAAAATTTGAGGGAGATCATCTACAAATGGAGAGCACTGAAAAAGACTACAACTCTGCCTAGAAGTGGATGACCTTCTAAAATATTAACAACAGACACGCAAGAAAAAAGGTAATGACAAATATCCTCCAAAGTAGATGTGAGAGACTGATGAGTCACGACAGAAACTGTTTGGTTGAGGTTAGGACTTGCAATATCCTATGAACTGAAGGGGTTCACATACTTTTGCACCTATGAAATCAACTCTTTTTTTTAAGCAAAACAATAACTAACTATAACGTATAGAGAGCAAAGAGTGTAAAGAGTAGGGTTGAACATCGGCAATTGAAGGCTGACTATGACAGTGACCTACTCTTTCAGCCCTGTGTGTTCATCACTGATGTTCCTGCAGCAAACAAATACATTCCTGGTGTTGGTAGTAAGCGTCAGTTTGGACATCCTGATAAATGCACTTCATTGTCGACTCTGTGCTGAACCAACAGTTGCACATTAACTAAAAATCATTAGTGGCGGGAGCCATATGTGTTTGCAGCCCGTGTCTATTTTCTCTTTGTCTGACTGCACTGATGCTGTGATCAGAGGCTGCGAGGTGTTGTTGATTAAACATTTAAGAGATAACCTTCCTGTCCCCGGGGACCATAGGTGACATTCTAACGCTAGATTTTGACACATTTCACTGCCTCAGCAATGTATGATCATCCCACGCGCTTGGCATAATAAATATATTGGATCTATATTTTTTATAAATATATAAGATCCAAGAAGCAGATAGAGACTGGAATGAATTGAAATATAAAATACAAATATGTTGCATTTTCTGTTAGCTGAGTATGTGATTTTTTGTTAAATTAAAACTTAGAGAATGAAACATTTTTTCTCAGGCTTCAATTCAGTTTTTATGAACCGTATGGACCTGCAGTATCTTTAGGTGTTGAGCTTAATATAGTCATTAACCTGACACAAAGCAGCAGCCACAGATTTGGCAACAATTTATAAAACCTGGACATACAAACATGGCTCTGTTGTCACGCTTCCTCCTCATACTAATTCAAAATTGACAAAGAGGTGGAGTGTGGGTGGAGCTGAAGTGGGCTGAATGAAGACTGACACACTCTTAATTCTGCATAACTTTAAGCCTTGATATCATTTGAACAGGTGGGTTCTATAAAAATTCGCCCTCAGTACAGTTGTCATGAACGGGGAAAAATGCTGTGAAGTTGGACAAATGTCAGTCTCCATAATGGAGTCTCCTTATAGAGACTGACTCACTTCCACTTCAGTTTATAGCCACAGAGGTCCCAAGTAGCCTGGTTGTTTTCCAGATTGCCATTCATCACCAGGGTCAGCACTTAGCACCCTGAATGTATCATTATCTGTTTTCTGCTTTAGCCGGTGAATTGTGTTATGGTTAAAAGACGTATTCACATCCAGCTATGGGCTCTAGTTTTCTCAGAGGCCCTGCAGAGGCTGACCACTTCTTTGAATATAGCACCTATTAAAGCCTATATTGTCCTCCGGGGGATGATGAGTGATTACAGAAATCTTGAAGGATGTGCATGTTTACTCTTAACACTTAAGAAAGAGCCACTTAAGCCAACTCAAAAAGCAGGTTTCTATTTAAAGTCAAAGGAAGGGGGGCAGTGATTATTGAACAGGTCTGTGAGTGCCATTGTTGTAAAAGTAATACAGCGGCTAAGGTTTGAAGATGTATGTATCTGTTTGTTCATATAGGAACTGAGAGGCCCATCATTAAGACTGGATACAAAGGTCCGACACAACACTGTGGTGAAACATAGCCCAGAGTCAAAAGACTGCACCTGCTGGTCTTTTTGCACCTTGGAGAACAGAAACCTTATGAAGGAAGCTATCATCTTTTTTCTATCACCTGAACAGCTCTTCTCAAAGGCTACATGAGCAGTAATCACTAGTATATTTTCAATAGTGCTATAAAGCTACAGAAAAAAAATAGCCAGCTCTGTGAAGACATTGAGTCACAGGTCTATGGATGGTAATATTTGTTGGTTCTTTGGACCCAGGTGAAACGAAGTATCTGAACAAGTCAAGACAATTAAAGTCCATCATAAATTTGTGAATACAGCATACAACACCCTCTATCTTTAGACATTGAATTTAGAAAAGGAAAAATTCTCCATGAAACCTTTAACAGGGACAAAATAGAAGAATCATCCAGAGAGGCAACTGTGGAGGGATTCCTGTCCCTGGACCATAAAACTATAGATAATCAGGATGATCTTGTAAACATAGATGAAGAATATGGATCTGGGAGACCGTTCTTTAAATAAGAGCCACACCGTCTCATCTCCACAATGGAGACCTGGATAGTCGATGAACTACACAGACTCACAAAAATTCAAGCCTAAATAAAAAAGTGAGAGACAGTAGAGAAGAGATAGAATCCAGATCTAAAACATGTGGATGAGGTCCCAGGGTGGCCAGTGGTCCGGCACAGAGAGGCCTGAGTGACTATAGCTTAGGGTTTAATAGATTCATTGAGACTGAGACTCAGGAGCCAACAGGTGATAACCTTAAACTGGCTGTAAGTAAATCAACAAGATGAGTTTTAAGTTTGACACTGGTGGGTGGATTGTTAAGAAATGTCGTCGACCACTTTTTGTTTTCTAGCACCACCAGTACATTAGCCAGTGACATATCTTTAAATCTACACATCTAGACTTTGGCACTAAAGTTTGTACATTGATGATGTAGCACCAGCAGAGATTTTTGGTTGATATATTTCAGAAAGGATTCTTCTTCTCAAGATGAACTGCAATATTCCTGGTGATCTTTTTCACTCTTCAGTTACTATGGTGAAAGTGTACTTGCTTTTAATTTCTAACCAAATCCCTGTGTGAGCACTGCTGTCCCTGAGCATAGGCTCAAAAATCTTGGAGAATGCTTCTCAGACACATTTTCAGTGGTCTGTCTCACACATATCTGACGGATAAGCTTTGATTTCAATCAGTACAGCTGCCCATACAGACCATGGAACAGCTTGTGGTTCACTTGTGCCATATGACCATGACTGCAACCCAAATTATTTTTTAGGCATACTCACAGACAAGGGGTATTCTAACTGTGGCTTTGTCCTCTCCCCCTCCCAACACTATACAATCCTGCTGTTATTTGCTCCATTCATCAAAGTCACTAAAATACTGACAAACACATTTTAACCTGTCTTTCACACTCACCACTGAGCCACAGTGCCTCAGTGGAGGCTGACTTTCTAGTCAAAGGACTAACACACACACATGCACACACCAAAATGCACAGAAAAAAAGAAATAATTGAAAAGCAGAAGCACTTTATATGAAATGGTGTATTGATGGTGTGCGGCCGTATGAGACAAAACATGGCAGGTGACTGAAGTGACCTGAGGGGGAAGGTCAACAGCAAAAGGGGGGTTCCACTGACAGAAGCTGCAGCCAGCATCTGCTTCTATACCATCAACTCTACTAACATTCATCCTACCATTTATCCGTTTGTCTGCTTGTCTGTCCATCCAGCCTCCTTCCATCCATTTGTGTGACTGTCTGTGCATTTGTCACTTCGTAATAAGGAGAAAGGTTCTATCAGTGAGAATAGCACTATTGATCTAAAACCAATATGTCTTTTATCGTGTTCACTGCTTGCCCATTTTGATCCCTATTAGTATGAGTGCTAACCCATGAATTCTTTTTCTGTCCATGACCTGTGAAGGTAAAGTGCTTTCTCTCTTTATTCAACCGCCCCACTAACCTCTCTTTATAGTACAACTATTATTGTCCTCTAATAGGCTGTTAGCAGTTAGCCTTGTTGGGGTTTCCTGACAGGTGCCCCTGAAGAGGTGTGGTCAAGGAACACACAAGCCCTCCGAGGTCCTTCTTATTTTGATCTCGAAGGTATAAAAATGGTTGCTGACCACTGGCCTTCTGGGTGATTATTGATTAATAAAATGACTCTACATTTTGTAAAATCTGCTTATTTGCCTTTTGACCAAGTGATAGGTGAGAGGATATATACCAAAGTCACATATGTCGTTAAATATGAAGCTAGAACCAGTCAGTGGTTAGCTTTGCTTTGCACAACAACAATTTGCAGTTTTACTGGTTGTCTGTCGGGTGACTTCTTGGCCATGACCAGTAGTCTGTGCTGGTTGCCATCCAATGCCAGGCCAAGATTCGGCACACAGCCCCCTGTAAAATTGTGAGATGTCATTATTTCACTTTGTGTTTGTGTGGGTTAAACAAATTGCATATGATGTGTAGAGGTGCTGGTAGGCTCTTCTGTTTTGAGTCTTTGTGCTAAGCTAGCAAACCGGCTGCCAGCTGTAGTCTAGAAGTCAAAGTTAATCTTTAACTCTCTACGAGAAAGCATATCCCCCAAAATGATGAACTTTGGCTTTGAAGGTCACTATCTGATTTATTTATATCTATTTTTTTTGTGCCCAATAGTGTTTCCAAACCTCCACCTCTTGCTTCTCTTCAGAGAAACTGACTTAACTGTGTTTATACATTTGTCAGTATTTGTGTTGGCTTTTAAAGATTCTTGAATGTCCCTACCCCATTGACCACCAGGTTATATACTACAGTCCTGAAACGTTGGATCTTTCAAAATTCAGATGGTAATTAAGATTTTTAAATCCAACCTTTCACATACAAATGCAAATGCTAACACTGCAGCGTATACATTACTCTAACAATGTTTCAATCATTAGATTAAAGGTATAGGCTACACTAATGATGAATACTTTTGGTGTATAATCTTATCTATAGATAGCAACCATAGTTTGGCTTTGGACTTGTTGGGAGGTATATTTTTAATTTGGCACGGCTGCTCTCACTCTAACATGGACATATTCTGGATCTGTGTACTGGATACTGGATATGAACAGATTGACTTGATATCAATGTTCAATTGTTTATTCTTAAATGATGCTAATATTGCTATAACATTTCACTTTAAAACTGCCTCTCTAATTATCATTTATCATTATCGCTATCATTTTTCCTAACTGAATTGAACGTGTGTCCTTTTTCTAATTAACACAATCCATGGTGCAACAAAGCTGAGGTTTAACTTGTGCTGAGGATGTCATCCACAGTCTCCTAGCAGAGACGGGGGTCAGGTCAGGTCACTCGTGTGGTGAAGTGGCTCTTTTAGTCTTTCAACGTCTTTGTGTGTTTGCAAATGGGGGATGTGAGGACAAGTGACAACTCTGCCTAAACACTAGTGTTTGAAATGTCCTTGGAGCTAAAATTGTTATAAATTATGTAAAAAACACAAAAATAATATAATCAGAACTATAGAACTCTCTAAACAACTCTGTTTGAACAAGCTCAAATGTTTGAACAAGCTCAAATGTTTGGTCATGGTGGAAGTTGTTGGGTCTCTTTATATGATAAAGAGCACACTCTACACCTGCTCTATATGTAAAGTGGCTTGAGATAGCTTGTGTTATGACTTGGTATGATATAGAAATAAAACTGAATTCATTTAAACTGATCATGACGTCTCCCCAAACAGAGGAGATGATGACATTTTCTGAAAAATGTGGTGGCAGCTTACTCATTTGTTCTAGTCTCTTTTTACACATATTTTAGACATATTTGAAAATCATTATCAATCAATATCACATTAGCGACCAATTGATTTTCACTTGTATATTTTCTACCAACAGGGTTTTAAAGGACTGGTACCAATATATTTAGGCTAAAGCTGCCAATATCATATTTTTACAATATTTGATACAACTCTCCACACACCATGGTTCATGGCAACACTGACAGATGAATCAGCTAGTTTGGTTTTTCAGGACCAGTGCATAGGATTTTGTGGCTTCTCGTGGTGTAGTTGCTAACAGCGAGTCCTTGTCCTTTAAATGACCCTCTCCTTCCTAGCCTTAAAAAGAAACTATGGTGGCCAAAAACAGCATTTTGAGCTGCTGTAGAGACACGGTGGTCCACCAAAGCAGGAGTTTAGAGCATCCCTTGTGTGACTTGGACACTGTCCAATCACAAACAAGAAGTTGTTCCAACCTTTTCATAATCTGAAATGTTATGTTTTATGAAATGTCGTTGTGTTTTGACCCTCAGGGCCACAATAGAGCCTCCTGAATCTTACACACTGGACCTTTAAAGTAAAAAATCCAAACTGAAAAAAACAAAAAACACAAAATAAGCAACAAAATGTATAATCAGAACTATAGATTAAATATACATCATGATCTTTCTCTAAACAACTCTGCCTGAACAAGCTCAAATGTTTGTTTTAAAGTAAAAAATCCAAACTGAAAAACAAAGTGTTTCCAAATGCTTTCAAAGCCACTCA
Source organism: Larimichthys crocea (assembly GCF_000972845.2). Classification (NCBI taxonomy): domain Eukaryota; kingdom Metazoa; phylum Chordata; class Actinopteri; family Sciaenidae; genus Larimichthys; species Larimichthys crocea. Next base: position 120,075 of record NW_020855181.1, on the reverse strand, counting down.
CTTATAACTGAATACTTCAGATACACTTATAAATCCAAAACAACCAAACAAACATTTTTGTTCTTAATCACTTATACCGAAACATAATTAAGAAGGAATTTATTTTTTTTAAGCAGTGGTGAATGATTAAATAAGCAAGACTTACTGTTGCTGTTTCAGTTTGTATATGGGCACCTGACATACTTGAAAAATTATGACTGTCCTTTAATAATAGTTTATTTGTGACACGACACAGTCCCTAACCATACAATAGTTCTCTATGTGCAGATTTTGTGAAGGAAATGTTTTAAACAACAACTCTATAAAATGATATTTGCCTTCTATTGGTAGATCTAGACAGGGTCATGGCCTGGGGAAGGTTTAGAGATTGTCAATTGTTCCCTTGTTCCTGTTACTATTACATCTAATTTACTACCTTTTTAAAAGTAGGAGGAAAATCAACAACAACACAAACATAAAATAAAAACAGGGCTGTGGCAGAATGCCAGTACCTTTAACTTCTTATCAGTATTTTCTGTTGGCTTGCTGGGAGGCTGGAAGACTGTATCATAAAGGTTCAAAGCAACAACTCAACTTCACCCATTCACCATGTGTTTCAGCCATCTCACTGTGCAAGCATGTCAATCATTAACTGGTTCTGTGTTGCCTTAGAAAAAGCTGATAACATCCAATAAAGCCATTTAGTGCGTCCCTATCACTGGCCTCTTGGTTTACAGAAACACACAGTCTCAAATCTATTGGCATCTATTGTATTTGATAGATGGTTGTACAAATACAGTCATGAGACATGAGCATGAGGTGGGGGATAAACTTTCACTGATCTGAAGTATAGCAGTTGCTTTAAATTGCTGCCATTTGTTCTGGAACTGTTTGTTTCCCATTATTTAGCACTTAAGGCACGTGCAAGAATATATACAAAATGAAAGCATGTTTTTATTATACCAAGAACAAGGATCTCAGGTATGACTGTACTACACTTGATCCCTTGATGCTTATAATAATAATAATAATAATAATAATAATAATGAATAATAATAATAATAATAATATCAAGTACTACTTATGTAATGACCAAGTAATGATCATTGCACAGTGTCAAATACAACACTGAAATACAGAGGTATTATAAATAGACATTTGACCAGAGCCATTGTTTAATTGGACACCATTTAGAACTCTAAGAGTAGTCTCAGTAATGGGATGGGCTCAAAATCCAGATATCTAAATTACTTTGCAATCTTTCTATGAGGAACGTCCCTCATGGTCCGGCCATAGATGCATGTAGCAGCCCTCAGAATCCCTCATAGACTGTAAGCACTGCTCTGGCAGCGTCAGAAGAGAGAAAGAATTTCATTGGATGCAAAATGAGTGTACGTGGGTCGCTTGACAAGGCTCTGCAGTCAAAAAAAGGGACAAAAAATAGGTACTCATGAATTTAATGAAAATATTTCTATTGGGTGTGTTGCATGGGTGGCTGGGCGGGTCTGTTGTGTGTGTTTCCAAGCCCCATTGTCCCTGACCACTTTTTTGATGATCCACCTAAACCCTGAGGGCCCCTCTTCGCCCTGACAGCGTCCTGACCAGGTTCTGACCCTCAAACCACTGAGTTCAAAGTTCTAATGTGTATTTGCATTCAGCTCTCTAAGTTAATCACAGTAGTATAGAAAAAAAAGCCCGTAGCCAGTGACTCTTTGCTTTTCCTTTTCACTCTACATTTCTTAGATTAACACACTGAGCTGCTAATGTGATGTTAATACTGGTCAGACCCATTGACGATTACTGAGACGAAATGTCAGCAGAGACGGAGACGACGTTTTATCCAGTATAATCTGCTAATATGCCTTAAATAGAATAAAAGCCCCTAACCCTGACCACCCACTACCCAGTGAACCAAAAAGAATTATCACGACTGCTACTCGTCCATACAAAAGATACATTACATTAGCTGAATGTAATGTAACTAAAATATGAATACTTTCCTGGAAAATAATACATAATTAGGAAATATGACCTAAATATCTGTGATGTCCTCTGAAAGTTGCAGTTAACATGGTTGAAAATTTACACTTTATTCCAGATTAAACAAATTCAAAAGCTACATTTGAAATAAAGCTTTGAAACCTCTGTGAATTTAATGTGCATTTTATTATCATATTAAGGTAAGATTAAAGTGGCACTCACTACTTGGATAAAGATAAAGAAGAAGAAGAAGATAAAAAACAACAACAACAATATCTCTGAATCTTGATCTTCTTTGTCAATGTCATACAAGTGCAGGGCTAAATAAGAGGTGCATTAGGTGTTCACTCAAGTTGAGGGTGTGGGATCTGAAAGAAGTGGGAATCTAGGAGCTAGGGGGAGGTCCAATAAAGGAAACTGTTGAGTTGAGTTTCTTGGCATTTGACACATAATAGATATTTCATAATGAATAATAAAATAACATTTCTAAAGCTAAATTATAGTAACATTGCTTTACCTACAAGCAAGTGTGATTACAGTCTGAGCCTAACAGTTTGTGAAGGTGGATAAACATCAGAGGGGGTAATGACTGTCCCTGATGTTAACCACTCATCAATCACTGACAGATATGGCGGGTCCAGTCAGCATGTCCAAGTGTCCTTGGGAAAGATACTAAACCCCAAACTGTTCCTGAAGGCTGTGCCATCGGTGTGTGAATGTGTGTGAATGCTTAGCTCCTCAAACTGATGAGCAGCCGGCACCTTGCATGGCAGCCAACGCCATCAGTGTATGAATGTGTGTGAATGGGGTGAATGAGATATGTAGTGTAGAGCGCTTTGAGTGGTCGGAAGACTAGAAAGGAGATATATAAGTACAGTCCATTTACCATTTACCATATGGTGTATCTTAGTCTTGTTAGCATTACTACTATAAGCATTACTACTGGAGCCCTTGAGGTGGCTGGCCAAGTTACATAAGCATTCTGAATGGCAGTCAAACATTTGTGCTAGATAAAGAAGCCGTGAATCCACCTGTACGCTGTTTGTCTTCTCTCGGAGAGCTCCCACACGTTGTCCGACATTAGTCAAATATACAAGTGTTGTCAAACACTGCAGGGTGTTTGCAGTCTGCACTGAGTGCGCAGCTTCCCTCTTTATGTATTTATGCATGAATATACATGTATGAGTCAGTGGTTCACAGCAGGGGTGATGTGGCTGTAGCATTAAAGGGGCCAGCAGCTTCTCCAGTAGTGTATGTCAGATGGTTAAACAGCTTTGACCCACTCCTCATAAGCCCTCCCATAGGCATAGAGATTTCAAAATTATTACACTCAAAGACATAAAGGGGTCTGAATACTAAGTTAAACACTCAATGTAGTGGAAAGTCAACTGTGTGTACATTGCCCATTTTTGGAGTATATCAGCTGTCAACATGGAGAGTCTGTATCTTTACTGGCAGATGAGACGAGAAGAAAAAGATTATTATAAGAGATTATTATATAATTATATACAACATTAGGCTGGGAGTGAATGTGATGATGTGATGGTGAACTTGTACAAATATAGACTGGAATCAAATAAGAAAAATGGGAGATTCATTTGTGTGAAACTGTTTACCACTTTGCAACACTTTGCAATGACTCCTGAATGCTGCGATGATTTTTAGTGCCCTGATATACTCTAAAGCAGATGTGGACATGGACAAATACTACATCAGGTGTCTGGATACTTGAGATGGCTATTGCTCCTTCCCTAATGCAGACAATTTCTATTTGTATCTGCTGAGGAGCAGAGGATAAAAATGTAGCATGAAGACACATTTTAAATCTAATCCCATCCACACGTTAACACAAACTCAAGATTGAAGCTGTGAGCGGCATGCTGACATTCAAACACACACAAAGACACACACTCTGTCTTTTCAATTTTTCTTTTAATATGCAACACAAAAGGCATGGCGCTCCAGCTGTGTAGCAAATATGAGTTCCATTCTGGGACAAAGCGACATAACAACTTTCTGCCTTCGACTCTATCCAATGAATAATAAAAAGCTCTCTCTCTCTCTCTCTCTCTCTCTCTCTCTCTCTCTCTCTCTCTCTCTCTCTCTCTCTCTCGTTCTCTCTCTCTCTCCCTCCCTGTCTCTCTCACTCTCCCTTCCTTTGAAATAAGCACAGTACATTAGATACAAAGAGTATAATTCAGGGGGTCTGTTTGTTGAGGTGGATAATGTGCCTCATACTGGTGCTCCATGTCAGTCAGGTCACTGCTTTGTAGAGGGCCAACATTGGCAGCTGGGTCTGTCCACCCACAGTACACAGTGTGTGTGTGTGTGTGTGTGTGTGTGTGTGTGTGTGTGTGTGTGTGTGTGTGTGTGTGTGTGTGTGTGTGTGTATTCTGTTATTTGTTGAAAGAGATAAGGAGACTCCTGCAGAGAGAGGTTGCAATAGTTGAGTTTCCAGTTGATTACTCATATGATGGTGTATTGAATTTAAACAGCTGAATGAAATCAAGCTTCATAATATTTAGTGAAAACACAAACAGACATTAAGTGTGTTAACTCCAGTGTGATGTACCCTAAACTAAGAATGATCTTTCTGTATATCAGCTCAACAGTTTACTGTTTGGAGCATATATTAAATAATTCTTGAAAATCAATTCAACATTTTGAAATTGGTGTGGCAGCTTAAGTCTTTATTTGCGAAGAGATTGTTTTCATGCCAAACAGCCCCAAACCAGGCTTCATCATCGTTTTCGAAGATCCATACAGAAAATTAAAAAACTGTCATTTGAAGATGTATCCACTCTGCAGACCATTTTTCAAACACTGTGTCCTCACTGTGTGCTTGCTGTCTGTTAGGTTCATATCAACCCAAATTACCGGGCCCCCGGGGGCCCCCCTGGTCTGAGCTTTAAATTCCAAGTTAATAATCCTGGAAGTACCACTGTTCGACACATTCTTTGTTTAAGCAGAACCAATTGAGATGGAAATGAGCAGGCGTGTATGTGAGTGTGTGTGTTTCAGCATTGTCACATCACACACAGCACCTCTCATAATTGTGACAAACATGAAAGATGGTGTGTGTGTGTGTGTGTGTGTGTGTATGTGTTCCTCCTCCTGTACTTCGCTCCATCCTTCCACTCCACAAATTCTCTCTCTCTCTCTCTCTCTCTCTCTCTCTCTCTCTCTGTGTTTCTGTCTCTCAGACGTCAGTACTGTTTTGTGCACAGGGATCATATTTGAGTAAAAAGAAATCTTCACTTTTCCAGAAACTGAAAGGGAGCTTTTTCTGCGTCCATTGGAATGAGGCCAGAACCTTTTCAACACTGCAGAGGCAACAAAGGCCTCTAATAACACCCACTTTCATTCAGGTTGGCAAAACGACACAGTGAAACGCAAAGAAAAGGAAATGAAAAGGTGGGGAGGAAAAATCAATTCAGTCAGTGTCAGAAGTCACGCTTCATGGGGCTGAGTGTGTGAATGCTAACTGCATGCAGTCAGAGCGTCATAAACAGCCTCGACAAAAGAAATAACACAACAATCGCTCAGGGATTAGTGCCTAGCATCTGGGCTTCTCTCTCTCTCTCTCTCTCTCTCTCTCTCTCTCTCTCTCTCTGTGTATTGCTGTGTTGCTCTGCTCGGTTGGTCAGTTGTAGTTGTTGTCCATGTGTTAGTGTCTTGCTGGCTGACTGGCCCTGGCTAATTGCTGGCCTGCTTAATCTTTGTGGGCACTGAGCCATTCACCTTGGCATCAGCAGATGACCACTCCTATCTGACTGTGTTCATCAGGCCTGTTTGTGCTCCGGCCACAGCGCAGGCTGCCACAGATCCAGCAGAGGGCCGCCACAGAAGAGGGAGATGTTTGTTTGAAGGTGACCGCTTTAAAGGGTTCCCCTCATGGCTTTAGTAATGGTTCATAAATCATTTAGTAATACTGTCTAGATCTGTAAGAAGCATTAGTCACTCTTTGGTTGATGGAAAAAAACGTACTTGGCTTGTGTTGATTCTCTTCGATCAGGTGTTTTTAGCTCTTTGTCTAATGTGAGATACAGCAAACTGACCCATGTCGTATTATTTATACAATCACATTAGTATTGAAGGACTGAAGGTGGCAGGCATTCAGTGTTGGTTTCCAGCCTGTGTCTCTTACAAGAAGACATTTCTCTGGATTCTCTGAATCTTGTCATGATATAGACTGTAGATAGTGAAACCTCCACATATTTTGTTAATGTACAGTAATGTAGACGAATGTAATGTAAAGTGAAGTACTCTATTTGCCACAGAGTAGTTCACAAAGTCGTGAATCTTGCCCCATCCTTGAACCACTATACTGTTACCATTGAACCCGTTTACTTGTGGAATGTTCCGAACTGGTGTTTTTCAGGAGCATTCCACAATTTACGTATAGGGTACTTTTGTTGCCCCAGTCCCAACATTTTTTGGAATGTGTTGCAGACATCAAAGTCTATAAAGTTTATCAGTTTGAAAATTCATAGTTGGTCTTTGCACTGTATTTAATTGCAAATCATTGCATTCTGTTTTCATTTATGTTTTATACAGTGTCACTTCTCTACACAGTTCACTCAACTTTTCTGCGCCATAAATAGTAAACCTGTGATTTTGATTGGATTTTTGAGAATGGATGATAAGGCGTACATACAGCATGGTTAGTCTAACCATGGGCGTCACTTCTGTGACGATTCTGAATGAGCAAACCACATTTTGAACCCACAATCTGAGGCGTTGCCTTTAGGGTGACGGTTCAGAATGCCAAATTGGAAGCAAATTCATTTATTCCAACTCCCATTAAAATTCAAAAGCAATAAGTAGCAGTATTACATGTTTTTTATTGAGGACTAAGACATTGTGATCTATTCATTTATTATCTGGTTTGATTATACCTGTTTTATTATTTGACGCTCTTATCTTAAACTTCATGGGACAGTGCTCCAGCTCTGGTCTCTGGTTTGTGTTGTTCATGAAAGCACTTAAGGTGCAGTATGTCAGATTTATGGGAAATGTAATATAATATTCATAACTCTGTTTTCATTAGTGTTCAATCACCTGAAAATAAGAATCATTATGTTTTTGTTCCCATAGAATTAGTTTATAGTTTGTATCTACAGACACTCTGGGTCCTCTTCCACAGAGTCAAATTCCCAGTCCTTCTGTGATTCTGAAGAAGGGAGCAGCAGTGAGGTGCATGAGAGTTAGTGAGAGTTAGTTAGCATGAAAGTTGTACATCTTATGAGAAGATAAGATGGAGGCACTGACAGAAAATAAAAATAAAAATGAAAACATTTGAAACTTCCTGCTTTTACTGGAGCACCCAACAGTGGCCCCAAACCCTCAAATCTCCTCCCAGCTCACTGCCGGTGTACACAGTTGAATTCCAAACATCTTCTTTGAAATGGGAGTAAATTTGAGGCTCTGTTGTTGTGCGTTGTAACAAAAAATGTGGAAGTGTATGTTTAAAGAATAAGCTCCTTTTACAATCTCCTCTAAGTCCGCCTCAGGCCAGGCCTTTCAGCTGGTTCACTGCAGAGCTTTCTGTGCTCTGTGCTGAGATGAATAGGGACCACAGTGTCTGGAACTGGCCGCCACTAGCCTGCCAATCAATTTGTTTAACTCCCCAGGCGAGGGCAGTGATTGGTGGACCCTGCACACACACTCCCTTCCTGCCAACAAAGCAGCCCATATGCCCTCCCAGCAGGGGCCGGCCCTGATATGGGGGCCCATGCATTTAGAGACCCAGTTATAGGAATTCGGAGCTAATAGGATGAAAGGACTACCATCAGTGAATTGAAGCACTGAGCAAATCAAGTGGAATGCACATTCAGGGTGTCACTCATCATCCAGGCTGTACCTCTGTTCCACCCTCCTCACAGCCACACTGCACAGCCACACTTTCAGCAGCACGGAGGTTAATTTCATTTCAGCATAATAACTTAGTTAAACGAGTTATACAAGTGTAATGATAAAATCATTGTTGTGCACCAGATTTTTGATGTGATATGTGCATGACCTTTTACATTGACATTTTAAAAATATATCACATTTTGTGTGCATGCAGTGATCAGACAGGCATTTTAACAGTAAATCATAAAATGGGACAGCAATGTCTTTCTTTCTTCTTATGATGTATTATGTGCATACCACTAACAAGACCATCTAACGATTAGGGTGTGGGTATTTACCAGGCACAGAGGATCTAACAAAGGGCACCATTGCATCATGGGGAGTGTAGTTTAACCCATGTCAAAGGCTAAAAGACAATATATCTCAGCCTCTGCTTCATTTATTTTTAACAGTCCCTTTTTACAATGTGTGACTTGCAAGTCAACTTTATTGAAGTGCGATACTAAAGCTTAATGTATTTAAAGCAACTAGATAACAAACGGTTGTTTTTTAAATTCTGTAAAATGATTACTGAATTGCATTGTTTCTGCCAGTACCTAAATATAACCATGAAGAAAACTCACTAATGCTATCGTCACTACAAGTGGCCAGTGTGTTGCAAACAGACACATTGTCAGCGATATATTTTTATTGATCTTTGTGACTTGCCAGATAATAATCCATAATGCAGTCTGCATAATGTTTCCTTCAAAACATAACTGCTGTCGAGAATTTGTTTGATATAAACGTCATTTCTGAAAGACATGGTTGGTTTTACAGTTGTTGTTGTTGTTGTTTGTTTTTTTTTCTCAGTAATATGAGATGAAAAAATATATTGAGCACAAATGTCAGGTCAATAATGTGTTTAAAAAAAGTGAAGAAGAAAAAGAAGCAGCAGATGTAGAATAAAATGTTTTTGAGTGAAGAATGTATGCATGCATTTAACTTATTTAGGAGTGCAATGTAATAACAGGACCAGGATCACTTATGTCAATACAATTTATTGTTACAAACAGCAGAAACTTGTCACAATGAACTATTATTTGACTGAATATTATTATCATTATACTGATACATATACCACCAAATGTTACCACCAGATAAATTGCTAAACATGAGACATTTCTTGATGCTTGTATCTGTTCATTATCTCGATGTTAAATAAAGAAATATGTCTTGTGCATTTTGCAGCACTAAGAAAAATGTTGATGTGTTTACAATGTCATCTAACATGATGGATCCATGGGTTTTGGTATCAGTCTAATTGGCACTAGTATCCATACTCAAAACACGAATTCATATAGTTAGTCAGTACTTTGGAGATTGGTAGACTGATTCCCTCTAGTCTTATAGTCATTGTGCTCACATCCATTTAGATTGAGCAATGCAGCGACAATCACTTGAAGAAGTCTCGTTAGCATTAGTATTGCTAATAATCCATGGTTTAGATAAACTGTTTACAACCTGTCTGTGTGATCTCAGCTACTCGATGAGTACAATAAGATCATAACTGACACCACAACTACTAAAATAAAGCCTGTAATACATGAAATATCCTTTTTAATATTAATAAAAGTGACCTTTAATAATGTGCTACGTGTTGTTAATTTCACACATATTGCATATTTTGCGTTTATTGAAGGTCCACAGTATCACCATTGAGTTAGTGGCAACTGCCACAGCTGAACAATCCAGCCCATTTATTATTAATTCCATAAAATATGTTATCAGTAATGAATCTGTGCACTGGATAAGTGTTTAGGACATTGTGTCTGTTTATATGCCAGAGAAATAGATTTTGGATGCTTCTAATTGGGGTTCAGGAGCTTTCTCATAATATGTTTTGGATTAGTAAAATCAAGCCAATTACAATCTAACCTCCCAAACATATTGAATGATTGGATCTGAGAGGATTTGTGGAGCAGATTTATCTTCCAAAACCATCGCTTTTACATCTGTGGGCCATTTGATGCCTGTAGCTCTCCCCTTATTAATCACAAAGCTGATTGTTTTCACCAAAGAAAACTATTTGGAAATAGTTGTTAATCTCCTTCCCTGGCAGAGTCTGTTTTGGTCAGACATAATCTGCCGGAGTCTGATTGAGCTGCATAATCCCTGGATAAGGATATGTACGGCCCCCACCCCTGGTCCCTCCACCCTCTATTGGATATCTCTGTTGGTGGCTGGAGATGTGACCCCACCCCCGTCTCCTCTAGCGTAGCTTCTCTACTGTATGAGTCTGCCCTGGGGGCTAAACAATATGCTCCTATTTTTTTAATTAATCAAAACCTAAATCTGTGTCTGTGAGCAGAGCTGCTCTGTCTGACTGATGATGCTGACATCCTCAGAGCTTTTGGCTATTGACCGGCCACCCTGTCTTCTTCATTTTTCTCTTCTCTCCTTTCCTGCTGCCATACGTTCAGGGTCAGAATTTTTTGTCTCATGATCTCTTGTAGCAGTGTGCAGGCAAATTGCATAACTGAGCCCAGCACTGTCTGGAGCTTTACTGAGACTCTGTGCAGCCGTTGGAGATGCAGTGACGTGGAAGTGACTGACAGCTGGGCCGGTCGAGGAATGAATGGAGGATCAATGACACATATCAACAGACAACTCCGAGCTGTGGGAGGAAGGGGGGCGAGGAGGAGGAGGAGGAGCAGGAGGAGGAGGAGGAGGAGGAGGAGGAGAAGGCTACTACTAAATTAATAATTAATACTAGTTACTACGTTTTTTGTTTTGTTTTTGTTTTCAAAAGTAACTTTTATATATGTCATAACTGAAGAGTTAATCTTATTAAATGTTTAATTGTGTGTTTGTCAATTTAAAAATGACTTCCATCAAAAATATAAGCATGGTTTACTGTTAGTGATATAAACTTGAATCATGACTTGTGTGTGTGGTCCTACAGGAGCTTCCAGTCTGAACTCTGAGCCATACAAGCAGCCAGAAAGATCCCCAATAAAGACTTGTATTAGTCAGAGGTCAGGATTCTGTATCAATCCTCCATTGGTGGTGATTCGTTGTGTGTTTCCTGCACTTTGTGCGCCCTCTGCTGGCAACATCAGAGTTGACCATAATTCCTCTGAAATAACCTACATACACCCTGCAGTACAGGGATGAGATCAGGCTGATTATGCTTTACTGAATCTCTACACAGCACCTCAACAACCTCTTCCATCATAACACTTCCATCACAACACTACAACAACAACAACAACAACAACAAAAAGAACTTGCAACGATCAATTTATGTGGATTGTTTTGCACTCAAACAAATTTCATTGTACATTATGCAATGACCATTATATTTGATTTGAATTAACAAGGCTGCAAAATCAGAGCACGAAAATCATTAATTCTAAATGTCCACCTGAACACTTAAACAGGGACAAAATCACTCTTCGTCTTCACACTAAATGTCTCTTCCTAAACTGAACACACACAGGTTGACCTGGAGTACAGACATTTCCTAAAGAGTGCTACTTCTGGGTGCAGAGCACCTGAATGAAGGCACAGGTCTTCTGTTGTGTCCCTCTACACGCAGGCTCATTTAGCTGGATGAAAGGAGTGTATTCAACTGAAAGGAGAGGACAAGTGGGCTAATGGACCACAGGTAATTCAGGTTTGAGAATATATGACATATTACACTGGGAATTTATAATTGCTGCCAGATTAAAAGAAAGAAGGAGATGGGTCAGAAGAGACTGAATTAAGAGTCAGCTGATTAACAACCAACTGTAAATACTATTTAATTAGTAACTGTAGAAGACCCTCATGGAGCCAAAAAATAATGAAAAATAATCAACTCTTAAGATATTGCAAAGTGTAAATACCTGCTCTTGCCTGTGTGTGTGTGTTTCTGAGATTTTTGTTGTGTTTGTGTTTGTGTTTGTTTTTGTTTTTGCTTTTGCTTTTGCAGGAAATGTTTGTGTTTGTGGTCGGGCCAGTTGTCAGAGTTCAGATCGGTTTAGACCACACTTCTGAGAACAATAGACCATCTGCGATCAAGAACAATGGTCATAGTTTATAGAGAGACAGAGAGAGAGAGAGAGCAGAAAGCGAAAGGGATGGTGAGAGAAACTATCTATGCATAGATAGATAGATAGATAGATAGATAGATAGATAGATAGATAGATGGAGGCTACATGTCTCCCTCTAGTGATCATAACCCTTGAAAGACACATCTAGAGTGTGTGAGCTTACTAACATTTCATATTAGGCATTACAGTGCTAATAGGCTGTCTAAAGGAGATGTCATTATATAACACCAGATGTTTGTGCTCACGCACAGCTTTCCCGCACTAATGAGAAAACAGTCTCTCCTTTCCAACACTGCTTTCTATGTGTGACATGTTGGAGAGAAAACTGGAAACAGTTTGAGGTTAAAGGCTATACAGAAAAAGACAATCAGCAACTACACCCATTTCATTGTTGTCAGAATATAGAAAAATGCATGGCCTCATCATATAAGTTCATCAGCACAGGCCAGGTTTGGACTTTAGTTAATGTTGGTATCTTAGTCTCTGGACAGAAGAGCCTGCAGCCACATCTGACAGAGTGACGTGTTAAGGGGGGCGAGCAGCAGTATTTCAGACCAAATGGTGTGCCATATTGAAGTCTGTTTAGAATTCTGACCCTCATGCAAATGTATGACAATCATTTAATTAAGGAGTGAAGGGGGATTTACTCTTTGGGTAACCAAGGATTTTCAGACTGACATATGGTTGGTTAGTTTATCAGCTCACTGCATGACCTCTCTGTGTTTAGTCTGTTCAAATGTATTAGTTTAAATAGAAATCTATCTATTTATTTTACATGCATGATAGTACACATGTATTGATTTCTTCTTGTATTATCTGTATTGTTCTAACTCACATGCAGCCCTCACATCTATGGGCTCTGTATATTAGGAGCTGGATAAAAATGATTATGTAATTACTTTCTGTGGACCGACACTACCACAGGGATGCTGCAGAGCTGCACGAGACCTGCATCCAGTAAACTCGAGAGATTCCACACCGGAAACAGATTCACCTTCAAAATATAAGCAGCATTTACTTATCAAAGCAATTATGACAGCATAGAGAGTGGACAAAACTGGACACAACTAAATGGGTGCTGAATGATATTTCCCTTCTCTCACTGAGCTGTCTCGTAAATGCTACAAAACGCCTCGTCATACGGCCTTGTCGTCTTATTTTGAAAGGGTGGACCAGAAATCCTTTTCATCTGTAACTCGTGCTTTTATTGCAGCTGGTCTGCCACAGTAACCGGGATGTCACTTTCCGCCCCGCTTGGTTACGGTGACGGTGTCTAGTTAACGAAGTGAAGGCTGAGGACGGCTCGTTCATCTGCCCGTGCACGAGCCCTGTCGGTAACGGAGGCGACAGGCGGAGAATGAGAGCGCGAGCGCTGCAGTAATGATGCGCTTTATTCTGGACTGCTTGAGGACACCGCGCGCGAGAAACCCGAAGGATGACCGGTAAAATGACCGTTAAAGCTTCTTTATCACTGTCATGTCTCTGACAGCAACAGAGCGCGAGCTGTCTGTTCACGTCATATCGATGACGTTTTTAAACTTTTCACGTAATAAACGTAAAAGCTGAGCTGTAAATGAAGAACGGTCAGAACTCAGAGTAAAGACAGCCGAGCCGCTGCGGGCCTGTCCCGTTACTGCGGGACCGAGCAGACCGCAGACTAACGAGTGCACGATGAATGATGATGTCACATGTAGTGTACCTGAACACGCTGTGGCGTGTGTGTGTCTCTGTGGAGGACACACTCTGTGCTCTGACATGTCCAGCCTCTGTGTCGGACATGGACACTTTTGTCCAATTGTCATTTTCATTTTGTGACTGTGTCAGAGTGGTTTTAGCAAGAGCCTTGAAAATCGGTAGAGGTTCATCATTTTTCACAGATTTTTTGAATTCTAAACCAAATCCTGTATGACACCGTCCAACTCTGAGAAAATCTACTTTTCCGCACATTTACCACATTGGACAAAAGTGTCCGACGTGTTTTATGTCATGAAAAAAGCAGATTTTAGTTTTTTTTTTCAACATTTTTTGCATGAACCTTCCAATCCATTTCTCATCTATTGATCCAAACCATTGAATTAATTCATTTCAGACTTTTAACCCCTTCAATGCCAGAATAGAGTACTTGGTAAAAAAAATGGTGAAAAAAGCACATGAAAAGGGGTTTATTTCCAATATACTGAATGCAAATTGCATTTGGTTTGTGGGGATTATAACAGTCTTGGATATGTCATTGATCAGTAACAAGATTGATTTCCAGGGGTTTTTATTTTTTCTTTGTAGTGTCAGATTAAAGAATTGGCTCCCATAGACTTCCATTATATATATAAAAAAATAAGTCTATGGGGCAATGGCATAAAATGGCAATGCACACATGACACAGACTAGCATACACACACACACACACACACACACACACCTGTGCCTTTGAATTAAGGCCTTGTTTACATAGAGGTCCAGCTTAGCGTGTTTAATAAGATCAGAGGTGTGGGAACTCTTTCTTTGTTCATACAGGAGAAGAGGGTATAAATGTGGAGCTCTACATTTCTCTTAACCCTGGCAAAATGGATCCACGCAGCGTGAGACAGAAACGTATCAGAAAGGAAGGGAAAGAGATTTTGGTTTCTTGACGGTGCCTCCTAGTGTTGCATTGATTCTTCTGAATACTGTACGGTATCCATCTCAGAGGCAGCAGTCCTTATTTCGATGTAGTAATCAATTCTGGCACAAAGCACCAAGGTAAGCATTCTATCACTGCAGAGCAGATGGTCACAGTGAGTCAGACAGCAGCCTGCTACAAAAGCCACACATTAGCTTTCTCCCTCTTATCTTGCAAACATGGACACACATCTCGTCCTGCACCTTAGCTTGTTGAACGAGCAACCAACCAAACAGACACTCACTGGGGAAAAGTGCGCTGCTAACGTAGAGAGCTAATTAACCGCTCAGCTGCAGCAAGTTAAGCAGTAGGCCGATGTAAATGAGCCTGCACACGTCACATGGCTCCAGTTAGATGCTGCTGTGCTCCTTACACTTCAGTGCCACCAAAAACACTCTGCACATGACATGAAGGCTAGAGCTATCGACAGTATTTCTGGCTCTTAAATCTGCATTCTGTCCCGGCCAGCAGGGAGCAGCTGCACTGGCTACAAGAAGAAGAAGAGATACTTTATTAATCTCTCAGTTATTTTACATGCATTTAACCCCAAAATACAACCACATACACACAAAGGGCTCATAGACAGGCAATGTGGAGCGAGGTGGTGGAGTGATGGGCTGCCACCCAGAGCAGCGCCCTGCAAGCAATTGGTGGGTTCGGTGCCTTGCTCAAGGGGGGTGAACCGGCACCTCTCCAGCTACCAGCCCACCTTCCATACTTTGGTCCATACTGGACTTGAACCAGCCACCCTCCGGTTCCCAAGCCAAGTCTCTATGGACTGAGCTACTGCCGCCGAGGTCCATTTGTATTGAGCGTTATGGAAAAATGAGCCTACGAGTTATGACCTCAGTCAGCAGTTGTCCTGAGTCTATGGTCTCATTCATTTTTGTGTTTCCATTCAGAGTGAAATAGTTGATAATGCAGGCTGGTATGCTTTAGGACATGGCTAACTTGTGATTGACAAGTCTCTGTAGTCTGTGCGTGCATCTTGTGCATCACTCACTCAATCAGATATGCTCAGCATTCTGTTACCTGCTGATTTATCACCTCAAATATTTCAACAAACATATTTTAGTTACTGTTTATCTGGAATAGCAGAAATCACAGTCTGTGACCCAGCTGGCTTGATTCCACGTGTGAAAAGAATGGACAGAGCCTGAGTGACATCACCCATCACCGAAATATATGCTGCTGACCGATGCTATGTTTGATGTACTGCTGCTTCAACCCGGCTAATTTAAATATCAGCAAAGACGTGGATCGTCAGTGGACCTGAGGTGGGCTGAACGATGCCTGGGTGCTCTAATAAGCCATCTTGAACAACACTTACCAGTGGCCAGGCTGTTAATTATGCGCAACTTTAAACCTCATTATCATTTCAATTCAACCCCCTCATAGTTGGCATGAATGGGAGAAATTAGCTATAGAGACCAAAACCATTGTCTGAACCAGGCTGTAAACATGTTGATTTCTGCTGTGAAGCTGGACATTTGGACATGGGGACTTATGGAGACTGACTCATCAATCATCAACCTGAGCGTGGACTCTAATTCACACACTTGGTACAGGATCAGACCTAAATGTGTTCATAAATATAATGTTTACATCTGCTGTATCAAGTCTAAAGTTTAGCAGATCTACTATGTGCAGCTGTCATTAGAAATAAAGAGGGGGAAGTTTTCTCCCAGCATTCCTCTCTTTTCTCATTTGCAGTGACAGTGTTGCTTTTGCTGCATTATTACTATTATTATTATTATTATTGTTGTTGTTGTTGTTGTTGTTGTTGTTGTTGTTGTTTTTAGCAGTAGTAGTAGTATTCAGAGCTCTACAAGATATAGTAAGTGGCAATTGTGTGAAAGAAGAGTCAAATGAGGCACAGACACCTCTAGGGAATGTGGACAGAGCACTGAGCAGATCGAGCTGGCAGGAAGTCAAACACAGCAACACATAGAAAGTCCAGTCAGTTTTTAAAATAAAACACCCTGTGCAGACTCCAGATCTTAAGAACGGACAAAAAGGAAACACACATAAACCAAGAAAAATGACCAAGTCTGAGAAAGTGAACAAAGTCTGCTGGGCAAATCTTCTGAAGGGTTTGAAAGGCTCCTGGTGGGAGATGAAGTCGTGTGGAGAACAGACCAAAACAGCAGAGTTACAGCCTGGGGTAGTCTGCTGTAAAGAATAATGATAATTATAATTATAGTAATAACTTAACAAGAAGTTTACAAAGTGCTTTACAGAACAGCTGACCCAGGGGTCGCACAGGCAAAATCAAAAGTAGAAACCTAAAAGATAATAGATTAAATGGCATAAAAATCCATCGTACAATAAAGAAAATATGATAAAGCAATGATAAAAAGATAAAAAGACAATAAATAACAAGAAACAATAAAAAATGAAAGGATTAAAAATAGATAAGAAGTAAAAAAAAAAAAAAAAAATAGATTGTGTAAAGTACAGTATCACTGAATATCTCAAAACACTAAATAACCATATATAGTCATATAACTATTATTATTATATTTGAATCATAATACAATGATTTCATTAGATTCAATTACAGTGAACTGAAAAGAAAATGATCAATCATTAATTAAACCTTTAATAATAACTGACTGGTGTTAACGATGGAAGCAGGAACATCAATGGTCACATATTTACGATTATTGATTGATTAGTAATGTGCAGGCTGCTGCTTCTCTGCTCTCTGGGTTTTTTTTATGAATGGTTCCTTCAGGGCTTTCTGTGTGTCTGTGTTTTGTGTGTGTGTGTGTCTGTGTGTGACTGATAGATACTGCAGTGGGCAGTGATGGTGATGGAGGAAGAGGGGGTGAGAGAGTGAGAGATGTGTGAGGACGAGAGAAGCAGCATTATGGTTGGAGGGAAAAAGGAGGGAGGAGGGCAGATATGAAGGGAGGAGACTAGAGGAGAGGAGATAAATTCACCTATGGGTGGATAAGCCTACTCTACTGCTCTCACTCTGACTCATCCCCCCTCTCTTTTCATCCTCACATTGGTGCATTCTGCCTGTACGCATCAATCAGCACACACACACACACACACACACACACACACGCGTTCACAGAGGCAGCTCCGCCTCCTCTGCAGTGTAGCAACAGCTAGCGAGGGCAGCAATGGAGGAGCCAGCAGTGCAGCAGGAAAAAATAGAGGGATCGTGGGAAGGAGTGCATGATGGAGGGAAGGCAGACTGGAAGAATGAGTGCTCCCTCTCCTCCCTCCTTAAACACTCCTGTCTCCTCTGCTGGTCGTCTCCCAGGGACACAGACGTCGTGGAAACGGATGAGAGAGCCCTCGCCAAGGCAGCCGAGATCAGAGTAAGAAGACCGCAGCATCTAGCGCTGGTGTGTGTGTGTGATTGTGTTTGGTTTTTACACATCGTGTGAGTGTGTTTTGTGTTGGTATCATGTTTCTTTTGAGTTTGCTGAAAAATAATGTGGACAGGACAGAAATCATTGGTGTATTTATACATATAGTGTTTCCAGTTTGGGACTGCAATTCCCATGATACTCTCATGTGATGTCACGATGCTGTTTGAGTAGTGTCAGACTGGATGAATCTGGAGATACATGTGCTCAGTGCTCGTCTGCTCTGGTCTAATATGAAGAGCGGTTCCATCTGGTGCTAAAGACAGTGTTTAAATGAGGTGATTAGGATCCAAGCTCTGATGTTATATGGAGTATGGCTGCAATAATTATTTTCATTATAGATCAGTGACAACCTGCAAATATTCACATTTCAGAAACTGGAACCTTTTTTGGCCTTTCTGTGAGTTTATTGTGACAAGAAGGGATGCACATTTTGACACAAAATGGTGACAAAGTGACCGCACACAGCAGGCCTTCAGATTATAATGATGCTGCCTCTGTTCTGTATCCACTGGAAACACAGCAGCTCCCAAGAGGCTTTCCAGACCTGGCTCAGTGTACAGCTCTGCTGTAGCACTAATGGAATCGTCTGCGTTTTGTTTCAAAATCTATTCCAAATTAAATAGACTGGCGACCGGCTTGCAGGCTAACAAGATCCAAGACAGGAATGGAGTTGTTGTTAGCATTTATTATTCTTAATTATATTAAACTGCTCTCTGCTTCCAGTCCATGCTGAGCTCAAGAGATATGTTAGGTTTATTTTTTGTTCACTGGACACAGATGAATTTGATATCAAAGCCCAGATCAAAGTCTGAGTAAAACCACAAACAAGCAGTCGATCACATGAGACAAATGGGGTACGTCCTGATGTGGTGTTGTTATCTCTGCTCATGTTTGTAACATCAGAGGATCAAACTAGTGATTACCGATCGAGAACAGAAACATGCCAGTCCACCTTTTTCCTGTGTGTGTGTTGTTTGTACCTCTACATGCATGCTTTATCATTCCACAGATGAGCTTGAATCATTCTTAAATCCTAGACTGTGTGTGTGTGTGTGTGTGTGTGTGTATGATTGTAGGAGCTGGAAAATGCAGTGGCAGTGGAGAACTTGGAGCTTCAGGAGCAGCAGTCAGACCGCAAAGAGCTGGAGGAGACTCTGGATAAATTAGAGAAACACAAGGAGAAGCTGATTCAGCAAATAAAGTCAACCAGACAGCTCTGCTATGAGGAGAGTCAACAGGTAACTGAGTGCTACTGTACAGTCAGAAACCTGTTCTAACTGATGTGCTGCCTCTGCTACAGTCTGCGATACTGTGTTTACTCTGATTAGACACTACTCCAGCTATTTCCAAGTAATTCAATTCAAACACTTTCCTAAGCTTCCAAAAAGAGCACAACTGATACAGCACAAACATAACCCAGCTACTGCAGGAGTAAAAAAAAATCACATCAATTATAATTTGTACCAATTGTTGTAGCAAGACTGGTTTAAAATCCATTCAGATATTTCTGTACATTTCTTAAAGGGGCAGTAAAGCTGCTATCAGCTGTGACCAGGTACAGATCATGCAGGGCTGTTGCCTTCTGCACCTGTGCTTATTTCTCTGTGCTTTCTTTACAATTTGCTTTAAATGAATCAATAAGAATAACATGGGATCGGTTCTGTGTCCTCTCTTGCCAGATCCTGTCTCTGCAGGCGGTTGAGGTGCAGAAGGAGAGCCAGGTGGAGGAGTATGAGCGGGAACTTGCCAGAGCCAGGTGGAGGCTGAAGAAGCTCAGAGAGGAGGTAAAGCAGGCCAAGAGGAAGGTGGATGAGGCTGGAGAGAGGAACACTCCTTTGCAAGACTCTATCAGACAGTCCTATGAAGAAATCCTGCAGGTAGAGGATATGCATGTTTACATATGGGTGTGTAGTCTAAATGTGTATTTTCATAAATCCATCCATCTGTTTCCTTCCACTTATCCGGGGTCTGGAGGCAGTGGCAGCAGGTATAAGCAGGATGTTTCAGATGTCCATTCATTCAAACAAATTCCATTCAGACGTTCCCAGGCCAGATAAGCTATAGTCCCTCCAGTGTGTTCTGAGTCCACCACAGGGTCGCCTGTCAGTTGGACAAGCCTGTTACACCACCCTGCAGAGACACCCTCATTTCATTTCAATAGCTCCAGCAGTATTATATTTTTATATATGTGTTAACATGGTGCTGCATTACATTTAACGGGTATCATCAATGTCTTGATCTTTTGATCCAGCTGAGGGGGAAGGGATGCATTTCGTTATCATACTTGGAAATGTGTTAACAAAACAAAAGGAAAACGTTTTCTTTGGTAACTGTGGTCTTTAAAGAATCAAGTTTAAATCTAAGCTTCCTCATCACTCCTTACTCTTACTTATAGGAGGAGCACACTTTGTACTCTCTGTCAGGAGGGGCCGTCACTCCAGAAAGCCAGCTGGAGGAGTCAACATCTCCTGCAGATACCACTGAAGATGACCCGCTTCCTATGAGGCCATGGGGAAGGAGCCAATCACTGCCAGCCTACGCTGACCTGATAATGGTAAATCACAGTAATCATGCTACTTAAAGGAATTTTTGAGCCATGAAAAGGCAGTTTTCCGCCGCCACTAATTATTTCTTAATTGCAGAGTCATTTAACTTTAATTAAGCTAGAAATTGGTACTTTTGTAATTTATATTGTAATCCTCACATTTCTGATTACATTACTTATGATTAAAAAACTAGTGAGTCAACAACTTTGCTAACAGCCAATCATCAACCAGGTCACCAACAGCAGACCCAGCAGCAGCTAATGTTACTGACTAGTCCAACAGCAGTCAGCCCAGCTCGGCGTCTGTCTTTCAGCCTTTGATTTCACCAAGCTCTCACCAACCACTGAAAGTCAGTCCATGATTTACTCTTGTTGTTTGTTTGTTCATTAGCTAACAGCAGCTACAGCTGGCAGCAGTTTACTTCACTGTCCATCATAAACTCTGTAAATCACAGAGAGTTGAGGCGGAGCAGCCGGAGGACATCAGAGGGAAAACCAGAAAACATTTTCTCCGTAAAATATGATCCAGTTTCACCAGAATCAGTCAAATAGTTGGTGGTGTGTGACTGTAAAGTGTTATGCACTTCTTCAAGCCATACTACCTGAAGCCCAAAGTTACATAGTGTGAGAACAGACGTATGAATGACAGTGTAGCATCAACAGGATTTAACAGATGTTAAAAAGTTACAAAATGGAACTACAGGCCAGTTAAAATTCATTCACAACACAAACCACAAACCTCTAGCATTGGTTGCATTTTCTATTCTAAACGAATAAATGAAGTGAAAAAAGTGTTCTCCATGTTACAGCTCTGTCTCTGTCTTTGTCTCTCTGTCTGTGTGGATGACTCATCAGGGGGGCAGTGGTTCGTCTTTCTGCAATAATCTTGCAGATACCAGAGAAGAAGTAGATGACAGTGAGACCAGTTCACCAAAGGTAGCTTCATTATGATAGAACACCTCGCGTCATGCAAGACAGTTATATGATACATGAATAATGTGATAATTAATGTCCAATGACATATTTTGGCTGGTTTGCAGACGGAAACAATCAGAGCTTTTATCATTTTGTAAAATGATACAGTCAGTTAATAACATGATTTTGATTTTATGACCAGTGGTGACTATTTAAGTACTGTGCTGTCATGTTTCACAGATGGACAGATCTGACATAGAGGATGACCCAGAAGAGGGGGATATCAACAATGAAGGGGAAAAAGAGAGAGAGAACCAAGAGTCCAACATTAACCCAAGCCAACTGGACTTCTACCAAGCGGACCCCTTTGCCCACTGTCAAAGTGACCGTATGTATCAG
Organism: Larimichthys crocea; assembly: GCF_000972845.2. Classification (NCBI taxonomy): domain Eukaryota; kingdom Metazoa; phylum Chordata; class Actinopteri; family Sciaenidae; genus Larimichthys; species Larimichthys crocea. The sequence continues at coordinate 98,280 of NW_020855181.1, read as the reverse complement.
ACCCTGTCAGCCTAATGATCACTTCACTGTTTGGTAACAAAATCAAGCATCAATTTGTTTGATGTCACAGCATAGGCAGTACTGGTAACGTGGTTTGTGTTATGTTAGGAGATTTTACCACCAGGTTCAGCTACTACTAGTCTGTATATGGGAGGTATTCATTTGGTTGTCAATCATGAAGAAAACAACACATTGTTCCATCATTAAGCCTAAAATGAAGTTGAATCGAGCTGACAGGATGGGACAGGAGTGTGACATTTTGATGACCTGTTGTGTGTGTGATTAACTACTGGGGGATTTAAATAGCAGCTAGCAGCAATTGAAGAAGAAGAAGTTAGCAGCTAACCCACAGCAACTGAAAAGGTCTGTGGACTGGGGAGACAAGCCTGTCAGGGAGCTCCTTACTCTCCAAACAATGTCACTGACGATGACACACTTGATGCCAAAAACATCACACCTCTTTTGCTTCCAGAAGGCCAGCATGCTATTTAAATCACACACTGAGGCAGCTTCATGCCACTGTTATTTGGTTCAGTGTGAAAAAAAATCATGCTGGGTCTTCAATACAGCACCATTGCAGGATTTCTGTTTAAAAACGGCTACTCTTTCTTCCCTTCCCACTGGCATCTGCCCTCTGCAAAAATTATGTTATGTGACCATGACTTCCCTCCCCCCACATCCAAACAAGTTCACTGAAGTTTTAATTTTGGAACCTACAAGTTTGCCTAATTGTATCCAGAGGTATATCACTTTTTCAGAAATGTTCAAAAGAGTACTGATTGATGTGTATGCCTGGTGTATGTATAATGATACTTAATAGTGGAGTACCCTGTATTGATTTCACGTGTCATTGGTTGTAAAGAGTAATTTTTCAGGTTCGTTCTCACTTGATTTGTAGATGATCTCTTCAATGAAGATCTGTTCCCTAAAACTGACACATCAGGTGAGTAATAATACATGAGTAAGTACACAGTATTCGTAGATGATTTCTTTGTTGTAACAATGCTTCTTGGCAATAAATCTTATACCATTGGAAAGCCTGATTATTTCCTTTTTAAATGGTGCCACATTTGTGCAGAACATGCATTTGTGGGATGAGCAGCAGAGCTGAGTATGTGGGTTGTGCCCATAAAAAATTGCCAAATCTTCTCTGACAATGCGAGCGAGCTTTTCTTTGCTGTTGACTCTGGTCACCAGCCTGGTCACACACTGCTGTGGGATGGCATCCCATTTCAACCAGTGTTTGTCGCAAGGCAGCCAATGTGGATGTGTTGGTCACTCAAACAGCATGCCCAAGCTGATTTCACAAGTGTTCAGTGGGTTGCTGGCAGGCCATTACATCTTATGCACTCCGAAATTCTGGAGGTAGTCTGTGATAAACCCTGCTCCTTGAGTGTTGGAGAACAGAGTTTGGTCCCAGACTGTGGAGATATGGGATTGCCACTGGTTGCAGAACTTCATCTTGATATCTCTCTGCATTGAGATTGCCTCACATGGTGACAAGCCTTGTTTTTCCTGTGAGAGAGATGCTGCCCCACACCATCACACTGCATGTCTTCTCCACCCTCTGACCCTACGATCCATGTGCCATAGTCAATATCTGGACTTATCGCTGAACATAATGTGCCTCCACATATTCAGATTCCAGTGCACATGTTTCCAACACCAGCGCAAACTGGCTTGACCCCCCGTGATATAAAACCTTCAGCTTGCAGATGGTACTAGGGCTCACTCCAAAGAATCCCGCAACTTGGTTTTGCGGAACACCAGCTTGAAGTTGCCCTTATCGAATGGGCCATACCCAGATCAGTCAAACAGCATGCCAATTCTTGGAGCAGACACCACAGTAGGGCCCATTCTCACAGGTACCCCCAGGTGCTGTGTGCACCAGAAGCTCAAAACAAGAGTCAGCAAAGAAAAGCTGTTTGGCATTGTCAGAGAAGATTTGCAACATTTTTCGTGGGTGCAACCCACATTGTCAGTTCTGCTGCTCATCCTACAAATTCATGTTCCTTACAAATGTGGTGCCATTTAAAAATAATCAGGCTTTCCAATAGTATAAGAAAGTAGTTTATATATGTGGGTGGCTGTGCCTCAGGAGGTAGAGTAGGTTGTCTGCAAATCAGTTGAAATCCCGGCTCCTCCAGTCTGCATGTGAGATGCTGAGCAAAGTACTGAACTTAGCACCTGCTCCTGAAGGCCGTGCCATTGGTGTGGGAATGTGTATGAATTAATGAATGGTTAGCTCCTGGAACTAACCTTGCATAGTCATCATCAGTGTATGAATGTGTGTTAATTGGTGAATGAGATATGTAGCGTAAAAGTGCTTTGAGTGGTCAGACTAGAAAGGTGTTATATACCCTATATTTACCTTTTATGTTTGCCAGATGGATTCACTTCAGACCCTTTCAAAGGCAGTGACCCCTTTGCAGCAGATATTTTGTTTCCTGAGGTGAACGTTGGTTCTGTTGAAGGGGCAGGAAATGTTGGCGATGAGGCGGACACCAGTCTGTCCTGTGCTGAAAATAAAGCCTCACAAGGAACTCAGTGCTTTGAGTCAGAATTTCCTGACGAAGACAGTGACATAGAGATCAGCTATAGCCGAGAGGACCTGGACGCCATTGCTGTGGGTGACGATTCTTGTGGATTTAAACCCATCCAGAGCTCAACGGAGGAGCTGGGGCTGGAGCCCATTCAGCGCTGGAGGTCCCAGGGTCAGTATTCTGTAGAATCAGACCCTAATGGGTATGAACTGGACCTCAGTGCTGTCTCCCCTCCCTCTGACATAGAAGAACAAAGTTTGGGATCTCTAGCTGGGGAGGCTAACACGGAGGCAACAGGAAGACAGGAACACGGTAATTTATATTCATTTCACTTTTAAACATTTGTCTAGAGTGTTTCAAACTGTTTAGTATACAATATTTAAATTAATGTGATCTTAATAAACACAATATGAGTTTTGTTTTGTTGCTTTACAGGCTCTATATAAGTTTTGCCCTTGATGGATGATTTATCTTACCTTGCCCCCTGATTGTTTTCGTCTCCTAGGTCTAAGTTCTGGTTCAGCTCAGGCTGTCCCTATTCTTGGTGAGCAAGCCCTGTTTGAACAAGACTGGACGGGGGACGTAGAACAAACTCTGTCACGTGATGTTACCTCCAATCAGGGAACAGAATGGATAAGCAACACGGAAGAAGAACCCGGAAACCCTACTACCCCCCAAAATTCGCTGGACTCCCAAAACCTCCGTATCCAGCCTGACTCAGATCAGAACAGAGAGCTGAGCTTTGAATTGAGCTATGAACCCACTAGTCAGTCTTCCTTTGACCCATATGGGTTTAAACTGAGCCCAGAACATTCTAGTCACACCCTCTTGGACCCTGATGAAGCTGAACTGAGCCCAGAGCCTGCTGAAAACTATCTGACCTTTGACCCTGAGCCCTCCTCTTCACATCCAGACCAACATGACTTTGATCCCTATGAGTTTGACATCACATCCTCGCAGATGGCACGGGACTCCGACCCTTATGGCTTTAAACTCAGCCCAGAGGAAGAGAACCAGGAGGTACTGGAATTGTGTGACCATGATAACCAGGAGGCAATGGACCTTTGTACCTATGATAACAATGAAGAAGTAGAACCCTCTAACTATAGCAACCAGGAAGTACTGGAACCTCATACCTATGAAAACCAAGAAGTGCTTGAACATTGTAGCCACAATAACAAGGATTTGTGTAACAATGGAAACCAGGAGGTGCTGGAACCTTCTAGCCTTGTCAACAGGGAGTTAGTTAATAATGAAAACCAGGAACTCCTGGATCTCTGCAGTCATGACAACCGGGAGGTGGTGGAACCCTATCGCAATAACACCATTGAGGAACTACTTGAACCTTGTAACTATGATAACCAAGAAGTGCTGGAACCTTGTAGCCATGGCAATCGGGAACTGCTAGATTTCTCTCATCCTGAAAATCAAGAAGTGCTGGACTTCGATAAACATGGCAACCAAGAACTACTGGATTTTGGTAGCAAAGAAAATCAGGAAGTGGTTGTTTCAGGTAGCCACGACAACCAGGAACTCCTGGATCTTGGTAGCAATGATGTTCAGGAATTGCTAGACTTAGGTAGCCATGACAACCAGGAGGTGCTGGACTTGTTGAGTAAAGAGGTTTTCCCTGAAGCAAACAATAACCAATGCATTGTGGAACAAGAGCTCAATGCCAGTCCCACCAACAGCTCAGACAGTGATGTGGCATCAGAGGACATGCTGGGACTTGAACTCAGTAACACCAGTATCTGCACTACAAACAAAACAAACACCAATACTTCTGACACCCTCAACATGGCTGTCAGTAACACATCTGCTAACCAGGACTTTGCTACATCCAATGCTCCCACCAGTCACAGCTTGTTAGAAGGTGATCTGGGTTCAGTGTTTGGGGCTGGAGGATACATCAGTTGTCCTGATGTAGCTGATGACCTAGAGCCTCTGGACAGAAGGCAGGCAAACCCAGTAGCAGAGCCAGTACGCCCAGTTAGACCAGTTCGGCCTCCTCGGCCCTCACTCAGGGTGAGTTGGAACCCACACAGTCCACATCAACATTCTCAGACATCCCAAGTTCCAAAAAGTCATTTCCGGGAGATGTGGGGGGGGGGGGGGGGTGATGAACTTGGCATACCTCGACATGTCGTTTGCAATCATTAAGTCCGCCGGGAAATGCTGAAATCACTGTTGCACACAGTGCACCTTGCCATGGTGTCATCATTCCTCACTTTAACAAGACAAGGATATACTTTCTATACTCTGCTGTAAAATGAGTTTTGTATTTTCTTTTCTTACTGGAGGATTCGCCCTCTGCCATTTCGCGAGCTGCATTGATTGAAGGAGTGAACACAGAATTTTTAAACCTGTGGTGATAAATAATAAGTCGGAGAGAGTACATCGAAGTCCCTCCCACAACGAAAGCTTATTGGTGTATTTTGCTGACCAAACCAATCGGCGCGCTCTCTCTCGCAACCAGTCGCCCTGAACACGAGAACACGCTGAACAGAGTTTTCGCTTGAATGCATGCACGGGTGCTTCATGTAGCTCATTGTATCTCAGTCTCACGCGCTCACCCCCTCCCCTCCTCTCGCCTATGCCTGCGCAATGTAACTGAAAGTAATCCGAGCATGATGCGCGAGGTACTATCTTTTCTTTATGCTCGCACTCGCATTTTTTTTAATCTCTCTCGCGTAATCCAAAATCCGGGATGTTTTACCTAGCTCACGGGCATCAGGGAGCCACTGTTAATATCAGGGAGACTCCCGGAACTTCCGGGAGACTTGGGATGTCTGCATTCTATTCATTCTAAACCCTCCACGGCTACAGTGCTGTCTGCATCATATAGTCTGTCCACCAGAAAGGAAAGACATTTTAGCTGTCTACATATCATACTTCTTTATTAAGATGTTTAACAAGATGTGTTAATGTTAAAAAACACATTTGCTGATATATAGAATGTTTTAAACTTTAATCAAATAACCCTAATTGTATCCACCTCAAACATCCAGTATTCATCGATAGTAGTGGCTTGTATCGAGGGGTTCAGGCTGGTGATTCCCTGACACTCGGATTGCCATGAAATACTGTAAGAAACATTCACATCCCCTACAACATGATTTGTAATAACTATGGTGATCCTTTAGCAAGCCAGTAGCAAATTAAACAAAACTAATGTCATCCCTATCAGCTGCAGGTGCACTTTGTGTGTAATGCATTTTTTTAAATGTTAGCATGCTAAGGAGCTAAATAAAGATGGTAAGCATTTTACCTACAACATCATGTTAGCATTGTCGAAGTGAGCGTGTTAGCATGCTGACGTGAGCTTTTAGCTCACAGCACTGCTGCCTATAGATAATCTCACAGAGCAGCCGGCATGGCTAAAGACTAAAGTAATATGACTCACATGTATACTACTTTACCAATCAACCCTATAAAATCATACTGGAAGTGGCTTTAGACAAGTGTTACGTGTCTTCATTGACATTGTGCAGAAAAGACAGTGTGTATAGTCTTCATAAGTAGGCTCTTTTATAGACAGCTAACAGCTAATATGTCAAATATCATGGCATGGATTCATGTGTCATTTCTAATCACATTTATCATCATGCTTCCATTGTTTTAGGCCAAGGAGAAGGCTCAGTCCCAGACTCAGGGCATCGACCTGAAGTAATCTCTCACCAACCAACACTCACGTGGGGTTCACCATGACATCAGGGTTCCCATGACAACGTCAACTCTGGATGAAGAGGATCAGAAGAGAAGTCAGAGAACGGGCAATGAAACAGAAGGAGCAATGACGGAGGGATGATAAAAAAGACAAAAGGGAGAGATCATTCTTCTGTTATTTATGGCAATAATTCTACTTATATTTAGGTTTTGAGGTTTCAAAGGTAAACATTGAAGTCAATATGGAAAGATGAGAGGTACCATGGGATCAACCAACTCACCAATTACTATTAGGTAAACCTGATTGGCTCCATTTGGAGTGATTAATAGAAGTCATGATGGAAACATTTTTCCCGCATGGTTTTAGCCCACATAATGCTAATCGATCCACCTTATGGTCGATATTATAAGTTATTTATTTAACTGCCAACAGACTCCTGTGTCCTCTCCTCAGAGTCTGATTTCAGCTTTCTGATTTAGTTGACCTGACCTGCTTTTGACAGGGATAATTGGTCGACCATGAAAATATTCTTTTTTCTTGGTGTTGGAGCATGTGTAAAGTGGACTTTGACTCATAGATAAAACTGTGTATATATTATATACTCTGCTATTGTGGTTTTCAGATTATCTCGTGAGTTTGTAGCTTTAGGTCTAAATTGATTGACAGCTGTAGAGAGAGTTTGGTCAGGTCGTGCATGTACAGTGAGTGCATATCAATACTGTAACCATGGTAACATTCCCAGTGTTGTCAGTTATAAGTTACTTTGAGGTACTCCTTAAAGAGTAGCAGGCTGAAAAGCAGTGTCTCACTGCCATCTCTGGTTTAAGCCTGTTTCCCCTCTAACCACAGCATGCTGATGTGTGTGTGGTCAGATATGTGTAACAACACCAAACAGTGATGTCACGGCATCCTGGAGTACACCTGCGCATCACTGCCGCAAAGGTTGTGAAGTTACAGTTGAAAACATTTTCAGACACGATGATCAGGAAAAAATGAAAACATTAAAACATCTGATCTCTGAAAACTGTCAGCATGAACATGGCCTCAACATGCATTTCACTCCACCAGTGTCCCAGTTCCATACAATATACTTATAATATTAAATATAAGAACTATGCACTAATGTTGTCATACAATACATTGATTTTCGGAACTGTTTGGTACTAACATAAGGACGTGCAGACATGCAGTGTGTGAAACTATGACTGAAATACTACTGCCAATTTCAAAACTGTGAGCAAACATTGTATTTCCAAGTGTGGCCACTGGAGTCTTCTTGTGACCACACAAGACACAGGTTAGGGTTAGAATAACTTGAGTTGATATGTCAGCTGGATTAGCTTATTATCCATATCACAGTTTTGGCATATATGGTGGCTGATGAGGACCAAAAAATATAAACACAGAAATGTCATTGATGTGTTTTTAAAGAGTAAAATATGTCTCTGTCACAGAGTTTGTCCACCAGAAAGAACTGACAGGTTTATTTTTGACACATTAAAGTGTCTCATAATTGCATAAACAAATTTTACATACAAAGCAGCACAAAGTCACACTCATTTTGTAGCTGTTTCATTACCGTCCACAATCACTCTTTAAGTATACTTGACACCTTTGAGCATGTTTCATTTAGTGTGAACACACTGCCTGCTCTAAACCTGCTTAGACGTAGTATGAAGTCTGGAACTGGAACACAGCTGGAATCAGGCACCGGGTAGCATCTGACACGGCAGGTCGGTCTGTAAAGGAAGCTCTGATAGGCCAGTGAAAAAGTCACTTCCAACATGTTTACCCTCATCAAACCAAAGACATCGGAGAGGGCGAGTGAGCACAGACAGAAATGGACTTTACAGACAGTAAATGCTCAACCACCATCAGCTCTGTCCAACCTCTACACATTACACATGGATGTAGGCTGGCTGAGGAGAGGAGTTAGACCTGCTGGGTTAAAGGTGTCAGATAAAACTGCATGTCCAACATTTTCCATCATTCTTTGGTGAAACCTACAATAACTTGAAGACAGAAAACAAGCTGTAAATACAACATTGACATAACATTGACCTTTAAGTCTATTGACCTTATTAGGTCAACCTGTTAACAAACAGTTGCCCATTTACACAACCAGCAGTTACAAAGCAACTGTATCATTCATATGGAGCCGTGTTTGTGTCCAACTAATGATTATAATGAAGTCCAAGTTTCACTCTCTTTCAGCTCTGATCTAGCAGCTCCTTGTGGAAAAGGGGATTTGCCACTTAGTCTCTTAAGTCTGTTTGCTGTTTGTTGCTGAAGAAGTAGTGCACAGTAGGTTTTTAGAGTGTTTCACTGAAAACAGCTGCCTGCTATGAGAGCCGTGAGAGTGAACCAAAACAGTCCAGTTGTGGCAGCTAAACAGCAAGCTGAAAGCGACTATAAAGCTTCAGATTCAGGTGATAATTCTCTGTAGTGACAACTTTCACAATGTCAATTCATACATTGTTCTTTTTATCAGTTACAGCTGCTTTAATGTAACACGGACACTCTGAACAAACGCTGCACTCTTTCTGCTTGCTGTAGCCAACACATCGCATCTCCTGGTCTGCCCAACAAAGCAATGCACATTCGACATACCACCTGTAGCCACTTGATTAAGCAGTTTACAACTCCAATGAAGTGTACGTGTATAGAATTGTTGTTATATAAATGAAGAATGTGAATGTGTGATGAATATAGTCAGTCCTAGACGACAGTCCACCCTCACTGGAACACACTCAGCGGGCACTGAAGGAACATTTCAGTTAATATTCAGTTTCAGTTCTCACCTACCTCATTCCTACTTTGCCATGATTGCATGACAACACTGTGAACCCTGTGACAGCACTACTTTAACAAATCAAAATGTACACATTGTATAACCAAGACATTAAAATACAAAGTGGGTGAGTGAGTCACACTAGAAAATGTGCTGGTTTTATGGACAGGAAGAAGAAATACAGTTATATATATGAATATGTTCATGTGAGCTGGTTTTCACTCTTCTTTAATTTCCTCACTTAAATGTTGCTTTTTGTCCAATGGACTGCTTTTTTAAATACCCAGCACATGGAAACACTTCTTTTTTAATGATGCAAACATCATATCAAAATCCTTTTCTTTTTTTTTTTTGATAAAGCAGTCCTATTCATTGATTTGCAGACAAAAACCTCATATAAGCAGTGGTGTTACATGGTGTCACTATTCTATTAATGATTTGTCAACATTTGATAGAAACAAAAAATAACTTATGAACTACAATATTCATATTCATAAAGACACAATCAACACTGATAGAGCCATGACGCTCTGATCAAACTGGTTCCATCTTTCTGGACTTTTCTCAACTCTCCACTGAGAAATGTGTTTTTTGCAGTTTCTTCTTCCATGTCGAATCACCTGAAAGAGAATGAAGCTTCAGTCTTATAAATACGTGTCAACATGTTTTCACATTCTCATTTTCATTTTCTGTATGTGAATTCATTCACAACTTAACAAATGTAAAAAGAACATATATAAAACATAAAAGAAGTATGAGCAGATGTGTTCTGCAGAACAAGGATTTAAGAACTTTCTACCTTGAGTCTCGTCTTAAAGCATGAGTGGAATATAAGAAACGTGTTCCACGTCTGAGTTCAGTCAGATCAACCTTCCACTATCCAGAGCTGATAAATGCTGTTTCCTGACTTAAAAGAAATGTTGTAAATGTATCACTGTACATAGGCACATGTAGCACCACACCCTCATTCCATGCACTGTAAAAATGACAAGGTTAGCAAGCAATTTTATTTTTTGCACAGATGGCAAATCAATTATTTGACATCGCTGACATATTTATTTATTTATTCATTTATTTTCTGATCATTTATTTGCAGGCTGCTTATAATATCTGCTGTTACATGACCAAGACATGGACATGATCAGAATATTATTGGAAGAAGTTGTCAGAGCAGATATTGTTTAGAGGGACTGAGAAGATAAAGTTGCTTCTGGAGCTTTTCATTTTTTGCAGTGTGTGTGTGTTTTCTATGATACAGATGTATGCACTTTAAAAGCCATGGTTGAGTGAAATGATATACAAAAAAACTTCTGCGTTATGCCGCGTGAAGCCATGGTTTCCTGTGATGATAATACATTTATGTGTGATGTTGTATGTGTTGCTGTCTAAATGTGAAGATCTGTGTTGGAAAAAAAAAAAGAAATAAAAGTCATCTATCCAGCATGTGGCCCAGTTTACACTGTCAAAGTGGAAGACAGCCGTGTGTGACAGAATAAACTTCAATTCTCAGATGAACAGAACAGATGTGGAGAGGAAACATCCTGAAACATTCACATTATAACAACAGTGTTAATTAACAGCTACATGTCCAGCAGACACAGAGCAACACGAGCATTCATTTGGAATCCGAATGGAATATGAATTTCTTTATTTGTACAGAGATTATTTAAAACTAGGGGAATTGTAATGTAAGGTTTTTATCCAGTCAGTATTATAGTCTCTGTGCAGGTAAGAAAATACACAAAAAAAAAAGAAAACATCTATTCACTGTCTTTCTGCTGTTTTTGGTCTCCACCAGGTCCTCAAAAAATATTATCTGATCAAAGAGAGGCTAAAAATCTCCTCCAAGCTGAGAGAAGTTGCAGATAATTCTCAGCAGTGTGGTTTGTCCAAGACCTGATCAGACCAGTCAGAAAAATACTAAAACATCTATTTACTATATATATATTTATCCTTTTTCTATATATATGTACCACAAAGTAGCTTCAATGACGAAGGAGCATAAGTGAGCTCTCAACGTGCACTTAAACGTCCATTTATTGCAGATACAGAGCATCCATGTGGTAGTTATAGCAATAGCAGAAACAGGCTGCGTTCTACTTAAGCCCTGTAGGAGGTGCTGTAACATTAAAAACACAGGTAACATAACATCAATCATTCAATGTGAAAAAATATTTAAAAAATCATGGTTCAGGGATGAACCTCACTGTTGAATGTGTTTGTAAATTAATTATGAGATTCTGGAGAACCTTTTCATTTTTAGTGTTTTATTGATTTCCTTCCTTTTGATCAACAAAAGTTCATCTTATGACACAAACAATAATGTGATACTGAATCAGAGTGAGTTAGTTCATCTAGTGCATCACGCTAAAAGAATAGTTGAATATGGATTTGTAGAGAAGAGCTTGCTCAGGTAGTTACATCAAGCTGCCACGTGATGGCACTAAAGAGCTTCATTGACTGTGCTTGTAGTGGTTATATTTGGTCCTAACATCACTTTGAGTTAAAAAAAAAAAAAAAACAATGACAGCATAACCTGACAAACAGAGCAAGCTGCACAATTAAAGTAAAGTTAAAAATTATGACTAATACAGTGTAAACAAAGAGTATAGCAAAGTAAAACAATGTTTCTACAAATAGAGGAGATAGAAACGTGAAGGGAGACCAGCTCCCTGCATTTGAAAGACACCTACACACCTACACACACACACACACACACACACACACACACACACACACACACACACACACTTAAATAGGTGCAGATGATTGTTGAGATATGTTGAGGTCCTTGTTTCTTTGTCGGCAGCAGAGGACCGTCACCACAATGATGATGATGAGGACTGTTAAGGAGATGAAGATTCCACCAATCAATGCTCCAGGACTCACCTCTGGAGGGACAGACGGAGTCAGTTAGACAAATGAACCCAGCAACTTTAAACACAGTTTAGTAGAGCAGCTTCAATGTGAATCATTAAAAAACATTAAAACAAAATAATTTGTCAGACTTCCAGGGTAAACACTGTTTGGATGAGCTGGGAAATTTGAGTAAAACTATGTTTGTTTTCATAAAAGCTTTTAGAGGTTTAGAGAATTCCTCTCCAGTTGGCGTACTTAATGGTCTTGTAAACACACAAGACAAAACAATTATATAACCATAAATGACACAAGCAGGACTCATGGCCCTGGTATTTCTACATTCACAGATCTAAAATGTGCATTTTCAATTTACAGGAACAAAATGCTAGTGTCTCTTCAAAAACCCCAGGATGATATCACCATCCCAAAACACATCACGTTTCACTTATTACCTTGAACTATAGGGTGTATTACCTGCCCAAAAGTGATGCTGATGCCACTATTGTTACTGCTGATGCAGATTGCCCTATGTCCATGCACTGTGAAATGTAGTGTTAAGTAGTGCAGTAGAGTAGTGTAGTGTAGTGTAATGTAGAGTTATATAGTGTAGTGTAATGCAGTGTAATGTAGTTAAGTGTGGTGTAGTGTACTATAGTGTGGTGTAGTGCAGTGTAGTAAAGTGTAATGTAGTGTAGTGAAGTGTAGTGTTGTGTAGTGTAGTGTAGTGTAGTATATTGTAATGTAGTGTAGTGTAGCATAGTGTAGTGTAGTATATTATAATGTAGTGTAGTGTAATGTAGTGTAGTATATTGTAATGTAGTGTAGTGCAGTGTAGCATAGTGTAGTGTAGTGTAGCATAGTGTAGTATATTGTAATGTAGTGTAGTGTAGCGTAATGTAGTGTAGTATATTGTAATGTCGTGTAGTGTAGTGCAGTGTAGCGTAGTGTAGTGTAGCATAGTGTAGTATATTGTAATATAGTGTAGTGTAACGCAGTGTAGTGTAGTATATTGTAATGTAGTATAGTGTAGTGTAGTATATTGTAATGAAGTGTAGTGTAGTGTAGCGTAGTGTAGTATATTGTAATGTAGTGTAGCGTAGTGTAGTGTAGTATATTGTAATGTAGTGTATATATATTTTCATGTAGTGTAGTGTAGCGTAGTGTAGTATATTGTAATATAGTGTAGTGTAACGCAGTGTAGTGTAGTATATTGTAATGTAGTGTAGTATTTTGTAATGTAGTATAGTGTAGTGTAGTGTAGTATATTGTAATGAAGTGTAGTGTAGTGTAGCGTAGTGTAGTATATTGTAATGTAGTGTATATATATTGTAATGTAGTGTATATATATTTTCATGTAGTGTAGCGTAGTGTAGTATATTGTAATGTAGTGTATGTATATTTTCATGTAGTGTAGTGTAGTGTAGCGTAGTGTAGTGTAGTATATTGTAATGTAGTGTATATATATTTTCATGTAGTGTAGTGTAGTGTAGTGTAGTGTAGCGTAGTGTAGTGTAGTATATTGTAATGAAGTGTGTTTACTAGTGTTTACCTGGCAGGATGTCTTTATGTCCGGGCGTACTGTGACACTGCTGCACACTCCGGGCTCCTAGCTGGGTGGCTTTGGTCCTGGATGGGATGTAGGCTGCCACCATGAAGCAGTAATTCTCTCCTGCATCCAGCTTGGACACCTCTGCTACACTAGTGTTAGATATGTAGTCTCTCTGTCAGATAAGAACAGTAAGAACATTTTACTTGTGATTAAAATTCCAATATTTAGCTGAAACTGCCACTTTTATTTATCAAATCTCATATTTGTCTATACAGTATAAGGGCATACAGCAGCTGGTTAGGTTAGCTTAGCTTAACATAAAGACTGGAAACAGGGGAAAGGCTTGCCTGGCTCCGTCCAAATGTAACAAAATCAATCAATATCAGGCAAGATGTGTAAAACAAAAAAAAAAAAAACAATCTGCCCTTTTAAGGATTGCGTGGCAGAATATTTCCTCCCCAGACAAAGTGGAAGTTACTATGAATGTCTAAGAAATCACATAGAGAGAGATCACTATCTGTCATGGCCACGAGCAATTTAGAGTAACTAAAACTACTCTTTAGTTATTTTCGTTTCACTCTAGAAAGTATTCCATTACATAGCTGTCCATTTTTATTCTTTTGGTGAATAAACTGAGCTTCATCTCAGTTTCAGTGCTGAGTGGATATCGTACCTTGCCTGTGCTTCCAGACTTGTGGTAGCTGATCTTGTACTTCAGGTCATTCTTGAGAACACCTCTGATGGTGAGCTGCTTCTTACCCACATGGATACTGCTCAAAGGGTCTGTGATGTTCACAATCATTGTGCTCTCATTAAGGGGTTCCAAAGTGAATTCAACGGCACTGATGTTACCTTAGGAAAGGACAAATGCAGACATAATGAGACTATCTGTCAGGCTCATTCACAAAGCAGGCTTAGCTGCCTCTATGGACAGAACGAACATTGACAGAGGAAGCAAAGAAGAGAAAAGGAGAGAGTGAGCGAGCAAGAAGCCGTTGGACCAGAGTAAATCATGGACTGACTTTTAGTGGTTGGTGAGAGCTTGGTGAAATAAAAGGCAAGTACAGCTGAACATATTAACCACAGTCGGATAACACTCTGAAACTGGAGGCACTAAACTGTATAAATATAAAATAATAATAATAATAATAATAACATTATTGCTCTAATTTCAGTTCACACAGTTCAGTCTGTTAGATATTTCACAAACAACAATGCACAGTGGTAACCAGAATTATTAGAACGCTTGGAATACTTAAGAGGTTCCAGTCAAAAGAATCTAGGCCTGTGTCTTGAGATGCAGTCCAAGCACTGTAAAGTCACTTTAGACCACCATGATGCCACCAATTCACACCAGAAGCAAAAGGGGAGAGGTAGAAAAAAGAAACTTTCAGACAGACAAGTGAAGCATTTTAAAATTCTCAGTCTTAAGGACTGAAGAAAGACCTCACGAGAACTGTGTGATGAGATCAATGCCACAATGACTAATAGTGCAACAGTGTCTTCAAGAAGTGTGTCAGAAACTGGGTGAAGAAGGACTTGTTGGCAGAATAGCAGCAAAGAAAGCATCACTGAAAGAGAAACAGAGTGAAACACCTGAAATCTGCAAAAGAACTCAAGAAATGGACAAAGGAAGATGGGCAGTGAAGAGTGTATGTTGGACAGAGGGAGGGGGAGAGAGACAAACATGAGTTGAAATGAAATGAAATGAATGAAATCATGTTTTGGAGGCTAAATAAAGGTCAATATTGGCAAATCTACCAGGTGTTCTAATCATTTTGGCCACCACTGTATAAGCAACAAACCTTTGCATATTTAAAAAAATATATATATTTAATCCATTTGTTATATTTAAGGTCCAAAAACATGCAGTGTCAAAAATATGGTATAAATGTACTCCTTGTGTCAATGCTCAACACATACTCTCTTTGTAGGGGTTGAAGGGTCTTTCAGTTTCAGTATGAGGGAATTCCTCGTCATCAGAGTCCAGAGGTTCTGTTATGATATCAGCTGTGTAATTCCTGTCAAACAGGAATACATATATATTGGTTGGAGATGTCACACACATTCAACATGCTTAGATTTTGCACAGCAGCATATTATTCAATGGAAACGTAGAAAGAGGAGTTGACACAGAGAGGACGGAATTCCTAAAATTAGATGAGAGGAGGACAAAAACAAGACTGAGAATAAAATGCATGAACATATTTCTCCTATCTGGTAAAAAAGAAAGATTTTTCTTTGAAAAAGTAGAATATTAGTAAGATACAACACAGGGGATAAGAAGCCACACACTTTGAAGGTTCAATATGTAAGACTGAATTCCAAGCTCAAGTTCCAAACAGTGGAGCAACTCCCCCCTTCCTCCCAAGACGACGCCCGCGCAGGGTGCCAGGTTAACGCCGCTGAACGTTCACTAGCACAGAATGAGCAAAACGTAATGTAAGCGTGAACGTAACTATCTAAACTCTGATACTCTATCTCTATCGCTTAGAGACCATCGCAAAAGTGCAACCCATTATTTTCAAGGAAAACCTTTTCAATTTTTTAAAAAGCCATACCACTTTTGATGTGTTTATTACCTCATTATGAATCTGTCACAACCCTTTAGTTTCCAGAAAAAAAACCTTTACAAGTTCTTTAGATATAATGAGCAATCGGTGTGTATATTCTATTCATACTTAAGGCTTTTATTTTTTAATAACATGTTTTTCTACATATCGACTTCAAATCAAATCAATCAAATCAATTTTATTGGTACAGCCCAAAGTCACAAAGTACATTTCCCTCAGAGGGCTTTACAATCTGTACAGGGAGTGACACCCTCTGTCCTTAGACCCTCGGTTCCAGTGAGGAAAAACTTGCCCACAAAAAACCTTTTAACAGGGAAAAAAGGTGGAAGAAACCTCAGGAAGAGCCACAGAGGAGGGATCCCTCTCCCAGGACGGACAGACGTGCAATGGATGTCACGTGTACAGGACAAATCAACACAAACATACTGTACAATTACAATGAATGATAAAATGACAATGAATTACAATGACTGACAAAATGACAATGAATGATAAAATGATTACAGTAGCAGGGGAACTTCTGATGTGTTCATGAACTCACTATGACGATTGCACAGCTTTTTGCTTTCCTTTAAAATCCTTACAAGATTTTTAGACAGAATAATAGTGAGTATTTATTTACATTTGCCATTCTTTATTTTGACTTCACCTTTCTTCACTGTTCTTTTTCTTCCAAATTTGCTGCTGTTAATTTAGATTAAACATGCAAATTTTTATTCAAGTATGAAACATACAACCTTTCAGGTAGTTTAGTGTGAATTGCTAAAACAAAGTGATTAAACAAAAATATGATTACTACAGCCAAAGGTATGCATCTGTACTTGACCTTAAGCTAGTGATGCTTTCCAAAACATAAAATTGCAAACAATTATAGTAAGCAATAGTGAGGTTTATGTATGCTAAGTTTATGTGGTAACATCTTAAAATATGAGTGCTGTTATAATTTATAAATGAATGGGAAATATATCAAACTGACTGCAAAGTAACTCAAGATGTCTACACCCTACTGAGAGAAGAAGGCTTGAAGTGACAGAGGTTTTGTTCCTACCTGTCTAAGGGGTGGAGAAGGTTTGTCAGATCACATTCTGAGTCTGTCACTTTGGTGCAGTCAAGAGTTTCCCTCCAATCGGAATTACCCCTGTAAGTCACACAAACACACAAAACAGTATTTTAAAGTGTTACTACAACATTCTGTCCACGATGTGATCCAACACTTTATTTACACCAAACATACAGTTTTTTAAATGTCCAAGACAGAGAGAAAGATCATTCAAAATTCAAATCTTTGTGAGACCATTGTTTCATAATTCTGATAAAAATTATACAATTACAAGAAACGTCTTTTATGACTTTTTACTAAGTATAGACTTTAGATGATATAGACCTGTCAGCAGTTATTATGTTCTGAACTGAACCATGCAAACACAGTGATCTCAGTGAAAGAAATGCGGATGTTAGCTTTCTTTTCTAATGATGTCTGAATAGTCAGCTCTCAGCACACCCTGATTCATTTTAATGACAATCACAATCACAAAGCAAGGCTGTAATGATTATGCATGTGACCTACGATTTTTTCAAACATACAATAAACACTGAAATAACCATTTGAAAACCTGCAGTACTGTTTCATATACACTGACAGCAGAGCAGCTCAAAAGCTAAATAATAAACAAAATCACTCAATGTTGTGTGTGCATGATTTTTTCCTTGAAAACATTCATTTTCATTCACTGTCCATACAGTAAATATTTAAAGGATCTGACCCACAGGTGTCAAGACAAAAAGCTCCTCCTAAACATCAGCAAGACCACGGGGATGATAACGGACTACGGGAAGAATCAGGGGAGATGACACTTCCAGTAATGGCTGTAGGAGTAGCATGAGTCACGTGTCTCCCTAACCCTCAAATAATGTAGGGTCTATCCCTCTCTTACTTTAGTTTACTTTTTTTTTTTTCTTCTTGTTAATGAAAAATGGGGAGAGATGGGTGTGGGTATGTGGTGGTGGTGGTGGGGGTCCTTATACATACATACATTTCCCTTTAGATGGAGACTTTTTTTGTGGCATGACCTCAAAGGCCCATACTGAAATTTTTTTCACCAATGGATATTGATTTGGTAGGAGAGTTTCAGGACAGCACTTATGCTACCTGTGGATGAATGGTCAGAAAATGCAGGCAAGTGTTTATGTATTTATGGTTTTGCTCGTGTGTTTTTGTTTCTTCCTCAATAAAGTGATTTTTTTGTTGTCATTTTCTTAGTCTAGCCTTTTGTTTTATAATGCTTAGGTTAGTTGTTTTTTCAGCCTCCCTTGGAGAGATTTTCAGTTAATGTTTTGCAGCCTTTTGATTTTCCTCATTGTGGGTGACACTCCAGTCCGGAAAATGAATCACAGTGGAGAACAGAATGGAATGGGTTTATATATTTTTGCCATGGCCTTAGCAATAGAAGAGATGTTGTGGCGATAATTACAAAGGAAGTGCAGCACACAGTTTACTCAGTTTTAACTGACAAAGTGGGAAGATGGATTATATTAGATTTAATGGTAGGTACATATGCTCCTAATGAGGATAATCCATGTTTTTTTGAAGAAATACATAATGTACTATCTGCTCAATAAAATAACCAAAATATTATAGTTGGCGACTATAATACAGTGTTAAATGTAAACAAAGATTGTGCAGGTATTCATACATTCGATAACCATCCTCAAGCACTGATCAATTAAAGAATTCATGGCGTTAGTGGATATCTGGAGGTTTCAGAATCCAGATTCTATCAGATATACATGGCGTAGAGGACAACAAACCAGTCGCATTGATTATTTCCTTATCTTTTTCTCTAATACCATTCTCTAATGGTCTCAAAATGTAATACTGGTGTCCACCTAAGATGTGATCATGTAACTGTCACACTCCAGGTTACCACAGCAGAATATCCACATGGGCGTGGCTGCCTAAAATTGAATCAGTCTTGTTTAAAGGATCCCATCTTTGTTGAAAGAACTAAAGAGTTTATTGAGAATGTTTTTGAAATTAATGAAAATTCTTCTAACCCACATAATATTTGGGAAGCATTTAAGTGTGCCTTTAGAGGTTATGCTATTAAAATTAGTTCTTGGAAACAAAAAATGCATTTGATGAAGGAGAGAACTTTAACTGATGAAATACGTGAGTTGAATAGTAGACTGGATGAAATGCAACAACCCTCAACTGAAATAGTTTATTTAATTAAGGAAAAACAACTGGAACTGGAAAACTTACATTCTGAGTGTGTGAATGGCATCATAAATAGAGCGCAGGCTAACTGGATGGAAAAAGGGAGAAATTATGAAGATATATCCAAGAGAAGGGGTATCTCTTATGACACCACAGAATATATTGGCTGAGGAGGTAGATTACTTTAGGACTATATTTTCATTCGACAATGAGCCAGAGCCACTCTGTGGCCAGAATGTCAATATATTTTTTTCCAGCTAATGATTATGCACTCTCTATACCCCAACAGCAAAGCTGTGAAGGTGTCATTTCAGAAGAAGAGCTGTTAGATGCCATCACTTCCTTCTCCTCTGGTAAATCACCAGAGATTGATGGGATTGAGTTTTAGAAGATATTTTTTGAAGAAATTGAAAAAACCTTGGCTAGCATCATTTAATTTTTCCTATAATCAAGGATTTCTATCTGAAACACAAAAAGAAGGCATCATTACATTATTATTAAAGCAGGATTCACAAGGAAATTATAAAGACCCAGTATATTTAAAAAAATTGGAGACCTTTGATACTTCTCTGTGTTGATACCCGAATACTATCTAAATGTATTGCATTGAGAATAACAAAAATAATTGGTCAAATAATTGACTATGACCAAACAGGCTTTATTAAAGGGCGTTTCATTGGTGATAACATACAGCATCTCCTTGACACCATAGAACAGTATAATAATAAGCAAAAGCCCAGACTTTTATTTATTGCTGATTTTGAAAAAGCATTTGATAAAGTAAGATGGGACTTTATTCTTTATTAAAACACTTTGCTTTTTTAAATTTTTGTGAGAGTCTTGTAAAATGGGTAAAGGTGCTATACAACTTACCAACCAGTCGAATAATTTATAATGGTCACTTATCTAATGCCTTTACCCTTGCTAGAGGGGTTCGCCAGGGATGTGGGGATATATTTTTATTTTTCATTGAAATTTTAGTTATTTGAATTGAAATAATCACTGCATTGTGGGTTTTAAACCATATGATCTCAAAACAAAAATGATTTTATATGCAGATGGCTTTTTTTTCTGCAACCAGAAAAAAACTCCTTCCATGCTTTGATTTACGATTCAAAACTTGTTGCTAGATTTTCCAGATTAAAGCTTAATTTTGAGAAATGTACAATTATGAGAATAGGTACAATAAGAGATAGAGATTTTAATTTTAAAGTGCCCTGCTCCAGTCAAATGGAGTAACGGTGCAGTTGATGTACTTGGTATTCATATTCCAGAGAGTTCCAAAGATTTAGTCAAGATAAATTATGAAAATTTTTTTTTTTACAGAAAATTTATATTTACAGAGTAACTGAATTGTTTTTATAAATGACCTTCTTGATGATACAGGCAAATTTCTCTTGTAAGACCAGTTTATTAATAAATATGGACAATTACATGACAACTTTAAATTTAGTCAGTTGCTCTCTGCTGTGCCATTAAATTGAGTGACAATCAGCAGGTTAGTGCTCCAGTCATAAAAACTCTTAAATGGCTATGAAAAATTAAGATAAATAAAATCATATATAACTTTTTCTTACTTAGTAATGGTCTTTCATTTTTTCCACATGCATTCTGTTCCTTTTGGGAAGACAAGTTTATTACTTTGATCCCCTGGAAAAATTTTTTTAGATCTATATATACAGTATCAAGCGATTCATATTCTATGTTTTTTACAGAATTATGGCTACAAATAAACAACTTAACTTTTTTAACACAGACCACTCTCCATTATGAAAATATTGCAATGAAGAAGTGGAGGATGAGTTACATTTATTTTTTTTCTGCCCACATGTAGTCAGACTGTGGTTAGATATTGAACTTGAGACTTTGAATTCACACCCCTAAATATTTTGTTGGGAGTACTTGAAGCAAATTGCCCACAGATTGTAAATACAAATATTCTTTGGGGAAAAATGTTTATATTTAAGGCTCAATCAAAAAGGAATTTGAATTTGTTTGTTTTTTTAAATAAAGTGTAAAGCCAATTTTTTTGGGGAAAAAATCATCACGACAAATCAAGACAAAGTAGTAATACATAACAGAAAATGGAAAAAATTACGTTGTGATTAAATGTATAATTATAACATTTAATTTTCGTATATATTTACATCCCTTTTGTTTTGTTTAGTTTTGTCTGTTTGTCCTTTGGCCAGTGTGTTGTCAGTGTATATGGTATGTTTATGTTACTGCCTGTTTCCATTAAATAAAAAAAGAATCAGGGGAGGAAGTGCACTCTCCCTTTAATATCAACAGGTCCTGAGTGGAGAGAGACAGCTGTATACTGGCTCTGTGGTGGGAAAAGCAAAGCAGTGACTGTTTCACCTTATACACTTTAGGAAATTCCTGGCATCTGCTTACAGACTAAGGACTTTCTACTCCTGAACCATGAAGAATGTTCTAACAAGGGAATATCACTGTACAGAAATAGAACTGAACAAAGCTCTGAAAGAGCAGACATTAAAACTAAAAATAATATGCTAGCAGATTTTTCAAGGATCCCAACAATCAGAAGACGTTTTCAGATTCTGCCTCACTTCTTCTACTCTCAGACTAGGATCCTAAATGAGGACTGCCTAAGACCTGAACCTTAAAATACTTTTCTTACTGAGTTAAATACTCTTTATTACTGTTTTATTATTGCTGTTACTTATTTAATTCCATTAAGATATTTTACTTATGCTATTTACTTGCATTACTTATTATGTATTACTTTTTGAAACTTTTCTCTCCTTTAATTGCAGAAATTATAGCAGCTGACAGAAACTGTGTGTGTGTGTGTGTGTGTGTGTGTGTGTGTGTGTGTGTGTGGGTGTGTGTGTGTGAACTCACTCAGAGAAACGGACACTGTACGTGTATACAGATGGTTTGACGGTCCAGGTGAGGATGGTCTTAAAGTCCAGAGACACCCAGCGTACGTTCTCTGCCTTCGGCGCAGCACCTTCGTCTGTAAACAGAATGCTGCGTTCATTTCCTCTCGTCCACCATCTCTGAACACCTCCCTTCCTGATTTTGTTTTTTTTTCAGTCAGTGTAATATAATATATCACCCCAAAGTGTAGATCAACTTTGATAAACATACTGGAGAAGTCCTCGACACTCACCTACTCATCCTCTTCTAAATCAGACTTTTCCAGTGAGCACAGCTGACTGTGAGTCAGCAGACACACTTACTTCTTATGAGTGATGTGTATACAGTTTGAGTTACTGTATGTCCCACAAACACACAGCATCACATAACACTGCATTCAGTTCTCACTGTGTTCATTTCTTAAAGAATGTTGTGGAACAAAAAATGCTGTGTCATGGTTGGATAAATACCATCATGAAACAATTACTGGCCCTACATTTTTGAAATACCAGAGAATGTTAGAACTGTGGACGCTTCTTGTTCAGTCGACCTCATGAAGATCCTCACATCAACCTACTGTGTGTATCCATCTGATTCTGTAGCTGTAACATTAAATACATTTTCACAGTATGGAGCGTGGACTAAGTGTGGTTGTATTTTTGGTGATAAATAAAGTAATTTTACACATTATGCAATAAATGTTATGCATTGGTAGGGCCAAGAGTTGGCCAACTCTGACCTCTGCACAACTCCCAACACAATGGAGATTAATCCATTATTAATCCATTAATCCATTATTTAAGAATATACTATTTACACTAATGCACTATAATGGAGGAAGTGAGCATGACAGGCCTCCCACTGAAATACTGTGACATCAGACATCTATCTATCTATCTATCTATCTATCTATCTATCTATCTATCTATCTATCTATCTATCTATCTATCTATCTATCTATCTATCTATCTATCTATCGTGTGTTCTTACCTGCAGTGGTGATGATCCACACAGACAGACAGACTCCAAGATTAAGCAGTGTTTTCAGGGATGCCATGTTAACTCTCTCTCCTGTAATTCTGTGAAGGTCTGAAGATATTAGTCTGCTCAGTCTGAAGCTTGTTTCTGGTCAGCAGGACAGAGAGTGTGGGAACCGCAGATGGGGGAATTGGGGCACCGTTCAGGAATCCGCCTCGTTCCGCCTGCTGATCCCTCCCCCAAGCTTGCCTGTTGATGGGGGATTGTGCAATCCTGTGCTTCAGTCTGAACTCCTCCTATTACCACAGCACAGATTACATGAATGTCCCTGGGATGAGACACGGCATTTCTTTAAAACTTGGAAATGATTCCTCTGGGACTCTGCAGTGTACACTCACTGTACAGAAACATGAGTAATTAGTTAGTTACAGCCACCCTGGTAAGAATCCAACTGTGTTTCTGTGAAAAGCAAACTCAATGACCTGTTGCTTTGGTCAAGTTCTGTTCTGGATTTTAGCTCAGCAAACTTTTCTGAACTCACAGCAGTGCTGGAAATAGCAGACAGCCTGATCTCACATGTAATGCCTATGCCCATTGTTAAGGACTTATTTCCAATAACTGGTGAACATGTTTTATATTTGTTGCTATTGTTTTACATTATATCAACACATCCTTTGGTCTGTTGTGATTCCTGCTTGATAATAAGTGGAAATTGATTCATTTTCACTCATCAATGACAACTGATTTAATTTATTATGGCTTCAATTTGTGTGTTCCACAACTCATTGACTCACTGACATGGTTACTTATTATATCCTTTATTTAGTTGGGTAATATCATTGAGATGTTTTGAGAGACCAGCAGAGAGAAAGAAAGTCACAGATCACAAATCACAGATGTTGCTAAACAGATTTAAAGTTTAACGTTTCAAGTCTATAATTTTGTGGAAGGCAGTCCTCAGTCAGGCAGTTCAGTGTTTACCTAAGGCTAGACTAGACTCAAACTGTCCTGAGATCAGCTGTGGTGAGCAGTGGATTTACATATGACACAATGAGGCAGACTTTTTAAATGAAGTGTTGTTCTTTCTGTAAGGATTCTTTATTTAACCCGTTAGCTATAAGTTGAAACATCCACCCTCCCCCACCTTATTAGCTCCCTGGTGGGGCAGGGAAAGAAGCCAAGGAATGTGGGATTGAAGAAAAGTGAAACAACATGTTCAAGTCCATGTTTGAAAAGGTCGTAGCTGAAGCGGTGGGTATTGTGGATTCTTGTTGGAATCAGTGACGTTAGTGATTTCATCTGTTTAAGGTAATGGCATCTGTGTCGATCAGAAAAACTGTGAGCTGTCTGGGCGGGTTCACAGACACTGAGCAGTTGTGTGGGAAGACTGGAGCATCATCTGGGGGAAAATTCCTTGTAGCAATTAAAAACCAACTGTTCGAGTCAGAGCTTTCACACGGATACACAGATTAATCACCGCTGTGTCCTAAAGATAACAATCATATACAACTGATTTACATTTTGCTGCTTTTTATTAACAAAATGAAATATTTATTTTGACACCAACATAAAATTTAAAACATATTTCACATTATAACATTCCATTGGTACAATGAACAAAAGGAAAAGACAATGATCATTAAATCTGCATTCATAATTGATGTGTCGACTTATTGTTTCAGAATCGGAAATGAACAACAGATGTTTGTTTGAGTCATCCAACGTGTCCTCATTGACGTCTGTCACACTCATGCTCTGTTGTTAAACTGAATTCCCCCACTCCACTTCCCACTTTCAGCCACTCTGATCTGTCTTCACATACCCAGTCTCAGTGATGTAGCCAGGAAACCAGCATGACTCACCGGTGCCTAATCAAACCATCCTGGTAAAATATTGACAGATAATGTCCTTAATGTATTTGCACAGGAATGTTTGAAGACATTTACCTGCTACTTTACATGATATTAAACACGGTATTGTGAAATCTTTCAGACCCTTTTAGCCTGTGGATACTTTCTTATGTGACCAACGCCTCTTAGTCTGACCATCCGGTGTGAACTTTGGTGGTCTAACTCGTGTTTTTTGCCTAACTCTGATAGCTGTTTTTCCTCATGATGACTGCTCCTTGGACATGATCTAACAACAGAGCAAAAGAACAACAAAGAACACATGTGTTAGCATTTAAACAACTCTGAGAGCTATCCCAAACCTCAGGGAATCTGAATAGATTTTACCACCCTGTTACACCCTACAGAGAAAGCTCAAACTGCAGTATTTACTAGAAAAATGTCCACCCTGAGTCTGATAATGTTACAGGAAGAGATGCCAACAACATCGTGTGCTGTGTTGTATTTCTGTAGCTACAAGCTTTGATGATTTCATATTTAAACATGATGTGGCATGTTTTTGTCATCTTTATATGTATCATCAAAGAAGTTAAAAATGTCCAAGTTTAGTAGAGGAAGTTACCAATTGACAGTAGTTAATCACTTGTGATGAATAGTCAGTGTACCAAGCTGGAATAATAATAATAACTTTATTAATATGAACCTGAAGATAAGAGTTCATAGTTGACTTCCATTATTTACTTTTTTATTTACATATTTATTTATTTCATTGGTCCACTTCATCTAATATATGACCACCTTGACATAAACTCCCGGCAGCCAGTCTCCCTCCAGAGATGAACAAAACATTCCAGCGCAGTGTGGGAGGACTTCATTCAGTAAAACCTGAAATGAAAGTATCCTCGCCCTGTCTCATGGAGCTGTAACCCTCCAACTATTTCAGTTGGAAGTGTTTGAGAGTATTTGTGTCCCTGTGTGATCTAACGCTGTATCAGAACTAAGTTTTAAAATAAATAAACTTAAAATTAATGTGTGTGTTTACTGCATTACTGTGGTCAAAGTAAAGATAATTAAACACTCCCTCGTGCTGCAAATGAAGCCGACTTGCAGCTGTTTCAGATCATTGAGCTTTTATTGCCAATCATGAGGTCTTTCCTGCAAGCAAACATTTGGAGTAAATTGTTTTATTGAACACTGTGTTCTGGAAAGTTTAGTTCAACAACACGAAAACAAAGCTCTAATGTAATGTAAGAATATGGGCTCCATTTGGTGTGACACAGGTCACAGTGAAAAGTATGTACCCAGTCCATCAGGGCTGTGTCAAATGCACTGTTGGTCCTTTGGTGGCCAGACTGATCTATTGCACCAAAGAGAATACATGATCACACATAACACTGGGGAACAATTTGAAACAAAATTTTCTGTTAGATTTTTATGCTGATTCCAAAGTTGCAGTCAGTTTTTTTCTAGCACGTCAAGTTTTCTCTCCACAGCTGACCCTCAGATAAGCAAAATTCCACTGATCAGCTGTATTAAGACTTGCCAGCTGATTACGATTGGACTCATCTACAGCTACGTGGCAACTTGTTTGTGCAGTCACAATAAAGACAGTGCAGTGAGAGGTGTGTGCAGCTCCCAATAGGTCAGTGCTATCAATATCTGCAAACAGAAAGCTAGCATAGTAGGAATGAAGAGGATTTGTGCTGCTGTTCTCTTAACCTTGTAACCATGGGCATACTGTTGCACGTTCTATTTCCTACTTCTATTTTTTATCCCAGTCCGCCCATGATTACTACTAATATTCAGGGGTGTCGTATAGGGGGGAAAAGTTAGGACAATTCCAAGAGCCCACTTTAAAATTATTAAAATCATCATTGAGTGTATATATTTCAAATATAATAATGAAATGAATTATTTCTTTGTTTTTTACGTGTTTTGGGCAGTAAAAGTTAAATAAAAATTTGTTTTTTACGTGTTTTGGGCAGTAAAAGTTAAATAAAAATGGCCTTGAGCACATTTTTATGGTGGCTTTTAATCTTGCGTCAAATAGTGAACTGCACTGCATACTGTATGCAGACTTTCATGCATGTACAAATCACCAGCAGTAAATGTTGTGCTAGTACAAGTATTGCACTACAAGACGCAAAACAGTTGCAAGCCTTTAATTAGAGTTATGTAAAGCTTTTGATGGGATAGTTAGTTCCTATAGATGTGGTGACAACAGCTGTGCAGAGGGGGGCCAATTTGATTTTTTTGTCATGGCGCCCAAAATTCCTGGCGGCACCCCTGCTACTATTAGTCATATTTCTATGCAGTTATAGAAGTAGTTATTATTATTACTGCTGCTATGCATCTTTCTCTCTCTTGAACTCAGTCAAGTGCTTGCCCATGTTTGGAATAGCTAAGTCTCTGTAAATAATATAATAATAATAAAAAATATTCTAAATAAATAATAAAAAATCAAAATAGGGTCTAGACCTGCTCTATATTGAAAGTGTCATGAGATAACTTGTGTTATGATTTGGTTCTATATAAATAAAATTGAACTGAACTGGAAACAAAAACCTGCAAAACACCTGAGCAGAACAAGGATGTGTGCCCATGTGTGTTTTGGATGACAGATGATTCTGAAGTTATCAGAGTGCAGTTTTCATGGAGATGTTTTTAGTATCAGTAACATGTTGGCCGTGTTTTTATGGATAATCAAAATGACAATCTGCAGTCAAGCAGCATGTTTCTGTGGTCCATTTAAACAATACCTGAACACTGAACCTCTTTTATTCAGTTAGTAAATGACATGTAGACATGTACAGTCGTAGTAGTGTTCACTATAACAAGCCCAATCACATCTCTTACCACACAGATGTTCATCTTTTGCTCCTGCAGGATTTTTACAATGCCTCAGTCCGGTCTGATGGCACATTCCAGGAAATAAGAAAGCAAAGCTGGAAAAACTTTTTCATAGATAGCCTAAAGGATAATATTTCAGCAGAACGTCCTCCCTACGTTGGGGTGTGGAAAACTCCATCAGTGATATTCATGTAAGGAATGCCAGTTTTCTGGAAGTGTGCTGTACAATGTTATGTTGCCTCATAAGCCCTCATGGAAATTTAATAGCAGATCCACCCAGTCACTCATTTCACTCACCCTCCTGAGTCACAGGATAAGTCAATGTGTACAGTCATGTACACATTGACTTCCTCTGAACTGCTCTATGGGATTTTGATGTCATAACAGCTGCAGCTGGAACATCTGCATCCCAGCTGACTTGTTTCTATCTTTAGTTCATGAGTATGGAACTGATGGGATTTAAAGAAAAATGTGTTTTTTACAAATTCTGGTTAAAGTTTTGTGGAATCATTCATCATCTTTATCAGGTCTATAAAGGACCTATAAAGTCGTCAGTGCTTCCAAAATCACTTCCTCGCACCGAGACACCACCTGACATTGACACTCTCACCCTCTCCTGACCTCAGCGTAATTTATTAACACACTAGTCCCAGCAGTTGAGATGGGAGAACTATGACCTTACATGGTGGAACTGTGTGACTTACTGAACGCCCAAAAGTTGAACTGTTCATCACACATAGCATGTTTAGTAGTAAAGCCAGATCAAGTTAAAGTTCAGTGACTCTCATCCAAACCATTTCAAGCCCACAACAACCTCAACAGGCCATATAATTCAACACTTATGACCCACCATCATTTACAAAGAGTGATCAGTGCATGTGGGAGCATCACATATTAAGCAGTCTGATTTTATTTGTACGGTATATTATAATTATCTAATATTTCATCTCATCAGTACTTGGATAGCCTCTGCTGTGTCTTCACGAGGATCCCTCAGTGCTGAAGTACCAAAAATCCAAAAATACCAGCATGGATGGTACTATTGTATTAGAACAGAAGTTTAAATAAAGTGTAACTTCCTTCAAGAGAATCTGATCCAAACAGTCCTGTGCTCAACAGCTGGTTGCCAGGTTGGAGAAATATTGTAAAAGATTTGTTTGTAAAAGATTTGTAAAAGAATAAACTTCCTCTGCCAGAGACGCAAAATCACAAAAGAAAGATTGCACGAGAAAGGTGGCAAGCATGAATGAGAAGTACCGGAATACTAACTCTCAAATCGTCACATTTCTTCAGTCTGCTACCACCTCTCTGTCAACTGATGAAGGGGTTGATGGGATACACTCACTTCACTAGGAAACAGCTGATGATGATGTCAGATGATGATGTCAGATCATTTCGTCCTATCAGTCCACGGGAGAATTCTGCTCATTGTAACGTTTCTGCAGATTTCTTTATTATCAGATCTTGTGTTCCCACATCTCAACAATGTTATTATTCCTGTTAGGAATGAAGGACAAAACTATCTTCATGAATGAATGTCAGCTGAGCCGGAACATCTGATTTCCACCCTCAGCTCACCTTCAAGTGAATCCAGTAAAACAGTTTAACAGTGCTGGAAGAAGTTGGGGGTAAATTAGTGTGTTGTTGCCCCTCTAAGCTTTGTCTGTACTTACCTACATATAGATTTTGTACCCAAGTAAGTATTTTATTGATATGTTTTAGATACTCTATGATTAGACTTTCATTTGTGAACTGTAATCTAATGATTACTATTTTTTTTTAAACCACTGTCTTCACTAGCCCAGTATAAGTATTTGTTTTTCTCTGTTGTTACATTCTCATTCTTGGGTTCCGTTATATAACCTGTTTTTTTGGTACTTTTCTGGCACAGATCTCACTTTTGGGTCCCACATTTTCCATCAGAGATTTGGGATGTTTTCGTAGGAATATGAGAGTGCACTACATGTTTATTTTTATTTTTAAGAGTGGAGACTTCGCTCCAAGTAAAATATGTATAAAATAAAATGACGTAAATGTCCTGTGAACGCTTAGAATGTGGGAAGTTGCTCATAATTTCTCTTCACAGGCTGTGGCCTGTTTTGTTTACAGTTTTTCTTCTTAGATTGTTTCTTTTTTCTCTTTGACGTTTCACAGAGGAAAATAGTGCACACTCACTTTTACATGTTAAGATCTAAGAAATAACTCATTAATAGCTTCATTAACGGTCCCGCTCAGATTTATCTTAAAGGTCCAGTGTGTAGGATTTAGTTGCATCTAGTGGTGTAATCACTGCATTGCAATCTCCTCACATCACCTTCATCTTCCTAGTATAAAGGAGAAACAACACTTGAACAGTCTTGTCTAGAGTCAGTGTTCAGTTTGTCTGTTCTGGGCTACTGTAGTAACATGGTGTTTCAACATGGCGGCCACTGTAGATATGGAAGGAAGTTACAAAAATTAAGAGATTCTTATTTTCAGGTGATGCATGCATGAAAACATAGTTATGAATATTATATTTCATGTCTGCCTTATTCTGAAAATAAAGGCCCCAAATCTTACACACTGCACCTTTAATCCTCAGGTGTAAATTAAAATCATCATGAAATGCAAATCACCATAAGTCATAATACAAAGACATTACCCATTTTTTGCCATTTTTCAATTGCACTTTTGAAAAGCAGATTTCTAATATTTAAAATTACAGCTTAAATGTATTTTATTCATACCAAATCATATTTTCATTATTGAACATTGTTTGCAATCATCAGTCACATCATATAACTGTCGTCAGTGTTCTGTGTGTGTAAAAATAGATGTTACTGGTGTAGTTGTTTCTGCAGTGTGTTTTGGTTGCACAGTATTACACAGTACAGTTTTATGTAAGTGCATGCTGTTCACTTTTAAGAGTAGACTTAAGACTTTCCTTTTTGATAAAGCTTATAGTTAGGGCTGGCTCAGGTCATCCCTTAGTTATGCTGCCATAGGACTGGGGGACTCCACCTTTTTTCCCTGTTAAAGGTTTTTTGTGGGCAAGTTTTTCCTCACTCGAACCGAGGGTCTAAGGACAGAGGGTGTCACTCCCTGTACAGATTGTAAAGCCCTCTGAGGCAAATGTATTATGTGACTTTGGGCTATACAAATAAAATTTGATTTGATTTGTTCATCACACTTTACAATGTCTGTAATGACTTCATTGTTTTAAGCTTCATACATTCATTGGAACACACACGATGTACACTCTGCTCTTCTTTGCTATTATTTGTATATCCAGAGGAACAAAACAAAGAACCCTGTTCATTCAGACAACCCAACAATAACTCACTCCCAAGCTGGTTAGAGTGTTATGAAAACTCAGCTCATTTAAACAAAACTCCATTCCAACTTCAACATCAGACATCTGCTCCAGGATATAAGAACAACACAATGTGTTTTTGTTAGGTCACTGTGAAATTTGTGTGTGAGCAGGTCCATTACACAATAAAGCATGATAAAAAGCATTCCTCCCTGCTCAATATCATGCTGTGCAGATCGCACTGTGATACGATATGGTGGCATGAACATCCTAAAACACATGCCAGTACAAGTTTGTTCAGGTAGAGCTGCTCTCTTCATTGCAGTTCAGACTCATGTTTATCAAACTTCTGAAAGAACACACAGTAAAAAGTGTTTCAGAGTGAAAGTCAACTTTCCATATGATCATTTAGACCAGTTTGGTTCGTAACTGAATTATGAAGATTATGAGGGTCACCTCCGTCTGTGTTAAGAAACATTGACTCAGTTACAATCAGTAAAAAGAGCAGACACACAGACTGTGGGAGTCATGAGATAAAAGACATACAGAGTGCAGTGTGTGTCTGTGTGTACATATACCCAGTACTCCAGTTGAGGGGGATGGGGGGGGACATCCCCCCTGGGGGAAAAATGGTCAAAATCATCCCTCTTCTAAAATGGTCATCCCTTCTTCCATTCCTTGTGGCATTTTATCAATGCATGTGAAAATTACTTATATTTAACACTGGAAATACAATTACCATTCAACATTTAGGGGGGCTTTATAATAATCAGCCTATTACCTATGTGATAGTAGGTTACTGTGAGCGAGGCGTTTTTTTTATAACCTGGCTCTCTCCAGAAGGATGGCATCATGGCCAAGAGGAGTGGACAGCTGGACCTAAGGAACTTCAGTTTTAAGATTGCAGGGAACAACAATTCAGAAGGTAAGTCAAGAGTCATCAGTCAGGCTTTTTATGAGCCTATCATACAACCAGGTACCAACATGTAGGCTCATTTAATTTGTGGACCGACATAGTAATAACAACACAGCTAATAATGAATGTTAGTTTGGAATCTAGCTTACACTTTCTATCTAGCAGGTTCATGTTAGTTTGGATTTAATCAGCCTGGAAGTCTGATTCTCCAGGCAGCAAAAAGTGACATTCAAGGCAGGCAGGCTGAAATGAAACCGGCTGATGCTGGTAGTGAAGTATCTAAACGACGCGAACATTTGCGTTATTGAACGGAGGAATCCTTGACTAATGCTACTGCAGTAAGGAGACCTTGTTGAATTAAAGTGAGTACTAGGCCTTGTTCACATTTGCAGTTTTTATTTTTATTTTCAGTGCATTTTTGTAAAAGATAAAAAGCCACTTAGGGCTCTCTTAAACACACTGTATCATCGGAATATAATGCGAAACATTAGCTCGCATCT
>NW_020855181.1:35819-65802 GCF_000972845.2 Larimichthys crocea | reverse complement strand
GGCAGTGCATTAGTCAAGGATCCTCCGTTCAATAACGCAAATGTTCCGCGTCGTTTAGATACTTCACTACCAGCACAGCCGGTTTCATTTCAGCCTGCCGCCTGGAATGTCACTTTTGTGCTGCCTGGAGAATCAGACTTCCAGGCGAGATTAATCAAAACTAACATGAACCTGAGTAACTATCTGCTAGATAAAAGTGTAAGCTAGACTCCAAACTAACATTCATTATTAGCTGTGTTGTTATTTCTATGTTGGTCCACAATTAAATGAGCCTACATGTTGGTAATTGTTTGTATGACTGATGACTCTTGACTTACCTTCGGAATGTTGTTCCTTGCAATCTAAAACCCAAGTTCCTTAGGTCCAGCTGTCCACCCTCTTGGCCATGATGCCATTCTTCTGGCGAGAGCCAGGTTATAAAAAAGACCAGCGTGTGTGGTCCCTCCCTCACTGTAACCTACTGTCCACAGTAATAGGTATTACGAATGGTAATTCTATTTCCAGAGTTAAATAAAAGTTTATCGCCACGTGCATTGATAAAATGCCCACAAGGGATGGAAGAAGGGATGACCATTTTTTTCCCCCAGGGGCGATGCCATCCCCCCACAATTAGACCCTGAATAGTTTGTAAGGGTTAATGAGTAATGAAATGTGTAGATCATTTTTTTATTACTTAGTTCCCAACGTCATTGTAAGATTAATTTAAGCTTTAGTTATAAAATGATCAATTATTCAGGTTTGCTCCATAATCTGTCTTTTTTGCACGGAAAAAATGTGGCTAGTGGAAATTCTGATGGCTGGTAACTTCAGAAACTTACCAGCCACATTGGCTGGTCATCAAAAAGTTAATTTAGAGCCCTGGTTACAACGCTTACCACAGCTTATATTTATTTATTTTTTATCTGCAATCATATTTCCATCTATTACTTGATTACTACAGATTACTACCATGTGGCAATTATTACGGATATCAGGCACACCGTTATTTGTAATATTATATACATGACACTATCTCTGCAATATTATTTCTATCTTGCCACTTCACCTTTAGTACTCATTCTCGCACAACTGTACACTGTCTGTGTTTGTCTTGTGTTTTGTCTATTGGTTTCTTATTTACGTGTATAGGCGAAGGATACTTCAGTCTATTTGTTGTTTTGCCTTTTCTATTTTTATTTTTATTCTCTATTTTACTTCTGTAGTGTATCACACCCTTTCTGCTGCTGTACAAGAGAATTTCCGAAAGTTGTGGGATAAATAAAGTATAATCTAATCTAATCTAATCTAAACTTATTTAATAAGTAAATATCTAACATGTTAACCTTTAATGTATTCGTGAGCCACATGTTTAGTTACAGGTCATTATTCTCATTTTACAGAAATGTGTGTTACTTGAAATGACAATTTGGTTCACTGCTTGTTTACAGTTTGCAGAAACAGAAAACTTCTGTCATTTCAAGTGATTTCCTGTTAATTTACTATTTGTTTTTAGTTTAGAGGAATCACATCAACTCATTTTCACTTGGTGTTGTTGCAGTGAACAGTGATGATAGTAGGAAGCCAAAGCGAAAGGGTGCCGTGTTCACCATGTAATGTTGTTGGAAGCAAAGATTGACTGTTCCACTGTCAGACACGTCGCCTGTTAGTTTCAGTTGATTGACTGTAGTATTGATGATTGATCAGCACAGTTCCCTCAGCCGCGTCATGTCTCCTTGGACCATCACCAGTTACTCCACTTTATCAACACAACATCGTCCTGTCGCCTCCACCTGTTGTTTACAGTTTTTTATTTGGTGGGTTGTTAAATCTTATACCTGTGTAGGCGTTTTATATTTCGTTTTCAGATATAATAAAGCAGAGTGAGATTTCCTATCAGTGATTTCCCAAAATAATAATTCATTTCATAGATTGAAAATTGCAACCCTAACCCTAACCTGTAACGTGTGGGAATATGACTTGTAGGACTTGGCTGAAGCTTGAAAGAAATGTCACTATTGTTGTGTGTTTGTTTGTGTCTTTTGATCCATGAAGCTCTCTGTGCCACGGACAACCATTTTTTCTGAACAGCAAATTGTGGCATTTAAATTAAATCCAAACAACTTTGAACAATAACATGTTTTTGATTGGTTGATCAAAGGTAATAAATGGCATGCCCTTTATATGGAGTATATCCTGATATGCCACAACTTATATGCAAATTAGTTCTAGAACATCAAAGCACACATGACATCACTTTCACTTTAAAGCACAGCAGAGTATAATAGGCAGACAGAGTCCAACAGGATCAGACCCGTTTAACACAGTCAAACAAGAGTCAAGTACGGTCAAGTACACGAGTCAATAAGTAAATCTGAACGACACATCGCACATTTCACAATGGAACAGGGAAAAAGTAAAAAAAAACAAAGCAAGAAAGGCAGGAATAAGCGGCTTACCAACAACAGAGTAAGGTATGTCTTTATTAAAAAGCCCTCCTGTCTGTCTGTGCGGAACAAGTCTGCAGACTTGAACTGTGAAATGGAGCAGACAGTTAAAAGTGAGAAGTCTGTAGAACCAGAACCAGTATCTGAAAAGCCACAGGTAACTCTCAATACTGAAGAGTCCACAGTTAGAGTGAACTCTGAGGAACAACAAGTAGCTAGAAAACAATACCTTGATTCACAACTGGCTCCACCACCACCTGTAAACCCATGGACTGCACGTGCAGCCATGCTCCAAAAGAATTGCAGGAAGACTAATGAGGCTGATGTTCCCCTACTCAGTAGTCAAATACCACAGCCTGCTAAAACTCACAGTCATCACAGTAGCTGCCCCCCAAGAAAACTGAATCACCTGTGGCTGGGTCTCTGACAAAGCACAATGGATGTGACCCCGAAGGAACCACAAGTTGCTGTGATTCCCAAAGAATCACCTGTGGCTGTGGTCTCTGACAAAGCACAGATGGATGTGACCCCAAATCAGCAACAGGATAGTGGGATTCCTGCTGAAGTGCAAAGGTATTTTGAGGAACTGTGCAATGCTAATGGATCCCAAAAAGTTACTTTTGTAAATGGACTGGTGGGGCTTCCCACTCCACTTTTAAAGGCAGCAGAAAAACAATACCTTGATTCACAACTGGCTCCACCACCACCTGTAAACCATGGACTGCACGTGCAGCCATTCGCCAAAAGAATTGCAGGAAGACTAATGAGGCTGATGTTCCCCTACTCAGTAGTCCAAATACCACAGCCTGCATAACATCACAGTCATCACGGGTAGCTGCCCGCCCCAAGAAAACTGAATCACCTGTGGCTGTGGTCTCTGACAAAGCACAAATGGATGTGACCCCGAAGGAACCACAAGTTGCTGTGATTCCCAAAGAATCACTTGTGGCTGTGGTCTCTGACAAACCACAGATGGATGTGACCCCAAATCAGCAACAGGATAGTGGGATTCCTGCTGAAGTGCAAAAGAATTTTGAGGAACTGTGCAATGCTAATGGATCCCAAAAAGTTACTTTTGTAAATGGACTGGTGGGGCTTCCCACTCCACTTTTAAAGGCAGCTAGAAAACAATACCTTGATTCACAACTGGCTCCACCACCACCTGTAAACCCATGGACTGCACGTGCAGCCATGCTCCAAAAGAATTGCAGGAAGACTAATGAGGCTGATGTTCCCCTACTCAGTAGTCAAATACCACAGCCTGCTATAACATCACAGTCATCACAGGTAGCTGCCCGCCCCAAGAAAACTGAATCACCTGTGGCTGTGGTCTCTGACAAACCACAGATGGATTGGGACCCAAATCAGCAACAGGATAGTGGGATTCCTGCTGAAGTGCAAAAGAATTTTGAGGAACTGTGCAATGCTAATGGATCCCAAAAAGTTACTTTTGTAAATGGACTGGTGGGCCTTCCCACTCCACTTTTAAAGGCAGCTAGAAAACAATACCTTGATTCACAGCTGGCTCCACCACCACCTGTAAACCCATGGACTGCACGTGCAGCCATGCTCCAAAAGAATTGCAGGAAGACTAATGAGGCTGATGTTCCCCTACTCAGTAGTCAAATACCACAGCCTGCTATAACATCACAGTCATCACAGGTAGCTGCCCGCCCCAAGAAAACTGAATCACCTGTGGCTGTGGTCTCTGACAAAGCACAAATGGATGTGACCCCGAAGGAACCCACAGTTGCTGATTCCCAAAGAATCACTTGGGCTGTGGTCTCTGACAAACCACAGATGGATGTGACCCCAAATCAGCAACAGGAAGTGGGATTCCTGCTGAAGTGCAAAAGAATTTGAGGAACTGTGCAATGCTAATGGATCCCAAAAGTTACTTTTGTAAATGGACTGGTGGGGCTTCCCACTCCACTTTTAAAGGCAGCTAGAAAACAATACCTTGATTCACAACTGGCTCCACCACCACCTGTAAACCCATGGACTGCACGTGCAGCCATGCTCCAAAAGAATTGCAGGAAGACTAATGAGGCTGATGTTCCCCTACTCAGTAGTCAAATACCACAGCCTGCTATAACATCACAGTCATCACAGGTAGCTGCCCGCCCCAAGAAAACTGTGGTTCCTAAAAAAGTACACAAACAGCCTCAGCCTCCTAAAGAAAATCCTTGCGAAATCCACCAAAACAAAAGAGACAATTCATCCCTGGAGATCGATGAGATTGACTTTCCCTCGCTTACAGCTGAGAAGTGTGTGGTGGCCCTGAAAAAACACAACAGGCTGAAAAGCCTTGAACATCAAGAAGATCTCTGGTACAGAGCACCGGTGGCCTCACACAGGACACTACAGACTATGTACGCTCTGGCGCACAGGATCAAGTTAGCTGTGATTCCAGAAGAACCAGAGTTAGATGTGATTGTTGATGACATCAGCACACATGCCCAGCCCAGCAATACCCCACAGCAGGCTCCAATATCAGAAGCCACCAATCCAGCTGAGGCTTTCTTCAGAAGACCGGGGTAAAAATGATACAGTCCCTGAGATCGACTCATGGAGACAAAAGTGAGGAATCATCAAACTAGAAAGAGAGCAAGCAGCTATGCTTAAAGAGGTGGAGCAACTTCGAGAAATGCTCCAAACGCAAGAGCTCTGCACGCTCAAGAAGAATCAAAATATCAGACCAGGGTCGAGTACCTTCAGCTTGAGATATCCAACACAGAGACCTCAGAAAAGGAGGTCCTCTGCAAGGTTTCCAAGCTAGAGGAAGCTGTTGAAAAAGAAAAAAGCCATCAGAGTGAAACTGAAAACATCTATGTCCATCTGAGAGCCGAAAACTCCAGACTGGTGGCTGCTCTGACCCAGGCAGAGGAGGACACAAAGAAGGAAACTATCCAGTGGGAGGAGGAGAAATCAAATCTGCTGAGCAACATTAAGAAGACAGCAGATCCTCAGGAGAAATGAACAGGACTACTTTAACGAACAGTGCAGCCAAGCAGTCTGAAGAAGCTCTAGACTGGTGCTGCACTGGTACAGGCAGAAGAAGAGTTCAAACAAGAGACCTCCAGTGGAGGAAGAGAAGTCTAATCTCTGCAAACATCAGTGCACAACAACAGGCACTGTGAGAACAACACATCACCAGTAACCAATTAAAGGACACTCTTAAGAACCAGAGTAAAGAAGATCAGAAGGGACATAAACAGTGGGAGGAGGAAAGAAAATGCAGTCTCCTGACAATGTGACTGAACAACAAGAGGTCCACAAAGATGAAACCATTCTTCTGAATGACAGTACTGTCAGTCAGAAGAAGACAACTCCAAACTGGTGGCTGCACTGGTACAAGCAGAGGAGGGTCTAAAACGGAGCACTTCAGTGGGAGGAGCAAAAGGCCAATCTGTTGAAAAGTATCACAGAACAACAACAGGCCGTGAGCAGGGAACCAGCAAAGCTGAAAATCAGGACAGACACAACGGTCTGAGGAACAGGTGGCTGCGATTTTGAACAGACCAGAAAGCCTTCTCTATGGAAAAGATTCAAACGACTTTCAAAGAACTGTGCAACCTCCTGTGCCACCTCCTTCATCCCAACCATCCTAACCCTGCAACACCATCGCAGTGGTTGAGATAGCCTTGATGGTAAAGGTTTTCCCCGGGTGCTCCGGTTTTCTCCTAAGCCAGAGGTAAAATCAACAACAACAAAAAAAAAAACACCCCCCCTCTTTCACCCCACAACCCCAACACCCTTGGTAAGGTTTTTTCTCCGGTGTCCGGTTTCCTAAAAAAAAAAAAAAAAAAGAAAAAAAAAAAAGAAAAAATAAAACAACAAAAAAATATTTCTCATTTGTCATTGAATGGTGTTTATCATGTTTCCCATAAGAGTTTCACTATTAAACATACTGTATATTCATTATATAAACAACAAAAGGTTTTCATGTTATCATACATTTCATTCTGAATAGGGACATAAATATGTTTTACTTAAAATGGGGTTTTCTTAGTATTTCCCAAAGAAATTATAAAAATTATGTAAAAACAATGTGACGTGACCACAATGTGGGTCGCTCAAGCAATACAGTGAGTATCACTCAAAGCCTCAGCTCCTAAGCCATTCTTAAAATTTGGGATAAAACGAATGCAGTAAGGAGACCTTGTTGAATTAAAGTGAGTACTAGGCCTTGTTCACATTTGCAGTTTTTATTTTTATTTTCAGTGCATTTTTGTAAAAGATAAAAAGCCACTTAGGGCTCTCTTAAACACACTGTATCATCGGAATATAATGCGAAACATTAGCTCGCATCTGAGGAAAAAAAACTTGCAATGTGAACAGCTACAATCCGAGCGCAGCACACAGAGCTGTGCTTGAGAGAGTGAACATTTTAAACGTGACCACTGACTTGGGAATCAAGGCTAATCTGTATTTGTCTGTCTGTAAATGTGCTATAGAAATAAAACTGACTTGACTTGACCACTGCTGTTTTCTACAGCTGACAGTCAGCAGCAACATGGTGCAACTGGAGCTGAAGGGGACCCGGAGACTGAGAGAACGGAGCAGGAGCAAGCAGGAGGACCTGGACCTGCGACGCGCACACTGGCTCAATTCGTGGTATCTAGTAGTGGCATGCCGCGGCAGATGCCACTATCTGAGGCACATGCCGCTAACCTGTAGAGGCAGATGCCACTATCTGAGGCACTGATTAATCTCTCAACTGCCGCTGTGTGTGTGCAGCGTATGTGTAGCATTAGGCCAGGACACCAGGGGGTGGTCTTACAGGGGAACCTCAGGTTATGTTTTTGTTACAGAGCCACGGGTCAAAGTTCATGTGAAATGTGGAAGTAAAGACTCAACGTGAAATCCGTCTCAGCATCTTTATTAAATAGATAAAGAACCTAACTCGACAGCGTGCATGGGTGGCAGTTGCTGCTGTTGTGGGAATTTGTTTTTATTTTATAAAACAGTCATTGTTGTATTGCACTCGATGGAAGTAACAGTGGCAGTGGTTGAGAGATTATTTAAGAAAACCTCGCAAATTAATGCGGAACTCACATAAAAGAAATGTTACTTCCAAGCAGGTGCAACTACACAAGACAGAGTGGTCAGCTAATGTCCAACAACAAACCCACAGAGGTTTTCTCCAGGTGCTCTGGTTAGCCTTAAAGTTATAAAAATAAAAAATAACAAGCCCAGCCCTGTGTCTGTCTTTCAGTGTTTTCAGAAGTTTTCTCCAGGTACTCTGGTTTAGCCTCATTAGTCATTAGTCTATATAGGCCCCGCTCCGCTAACTTGATGAGCGGTATAAAAAATTGGCGAGGTTTTTTTTGTTTTTTTCGCGCCCTCACGGAGACTGCGCCCTGGGCGGTCGCCCACATTGCCCATAGCTAAAACCGGCCCTGACCAAACGTACTCTTGGCCGGACATTTTTACGTCCTGTCTGGGTCTCCTGAGGATTTTTTTCTTTATAAGCTCATGAAAATGTCCGGTTTTCAATTGACTGGCGCTTTGCACAGGCTGTCCTGTGTGTGGACCTGCGACGCGCACACTGGCTCAGTTCATGGCATCGGCATCGGCATCTAGTAGTGACATGCCGCGGCACAAAAAAACAACACATAAAAAATAAAAATAAACCAGTTAACACCATGAAAAAATCTTTTTTCTATTTATCTAAAGCAATACCCTCGTGGAAAGGTAATAATTGTCAGGGCAGAATTAGTTTTTCACCAAAAACTGCTCCTTAGTGGAACCTTTTCACTCTCCTTCACACCCTGCAGAGGACGCTGCTGCTTCTTGGCTGGAGACATGACGAGGCTGGAGGGAACTGTGGCGTTCAATCAGCAATACTACAATTTTATCATTCTATCAACTGAAACATCTATATGATCACGTTCTATACAACATGATCAGGTGGTGCAGGTGTTTGACAGCAGTTGGGATGAAAGAGCTGCTGAACCTCTCCTTCTTACAGCGTGGGTGTAGCAGTCTGCTGCTGAAGGAGCTGCCCAGGGACCCCACAGTGTCATGTAGGGGGTGAGAAGTTTTGTCCATGGTGGATGTCAGCTTAGCTAACATCCTTCTCTCCCCCACTTCCTCTATGGAGTCCAGAGGACAGTCCAGGAAAGAGCTCACTCTCCTAATCAGTCTATTGAGTCTGCTCCTGTCCCTGTCCGTGCTGCCCCCTCTCCAGTAGACCACAGCATACAAGATGGCTGAAGCCACCACAGAGCCATAAAAAGTCCTGAGGAGAGCCCTGCACACTCCGAAGGACTTCAGCCCCCTTAGCAGATGGAGTCGACTCTGGCCCTTCTTGTAGAGAGCATGGCTGTTGTCAGTCCAGTCCAATTTATTGTTGAGGTGAAACCCCGGATTTTTAGCTCTCCACCACCTCTATGTCCAGTCCTGGATGTTCACCGGTTGAAGTGAGATGTTTGATGAGTGTGTATGCAAGGTGGGGATGGGAGGAAGAAGAGGAGGATGAAGAGGAAGAAAAAGACAAAGAATGGAAATGTCCGATGAAATTCAAGCAACAATCATAGATCATGTTCTAGTCCATGGACTACCAATGAGGGAAGCAGGACTTAGAGTGCAGCCCAATTTGAGACAATTTTCTGTGTCCACCATAGTAAGGACATTCAGAGAAGAGAACAAGTACAGTATACTGCTGTATTTTTGTAATTGCAAATATACTGTACTACACTACATGCAGCTGTTGCAATAGTATTTGTAAAGTTCATCACTGTATGTATTGTACTGCATGAATATTTTTTGTAACTGCACATGTACTTGTAGAATTGCATAAGCAAATTGTCTGTCCCTGAACACTGTTGCTTTCCATTTTTTTACAGTAAAAGACAATGACGGAAAATGTACTTCTACTTTTGTGTTCAATATTTTAAGAAAACTGAGCAAGGTTTCAGAAATTGTGTTTTAGCAATTGAGAAAAACTGTAAAACAGCTTCAATGTCAAATCTTTGAATTAAGTGATCTAAAATACCTCTAAAAAGTCTTGTTTTCTCCATTAACTCTGTTGAACCAATTTATTTACTTGCTTCCAAAGGTGTAGTACATTATAATTCTGGCAATCCAGACTATTGACATGGGCTGTGTGAGGGATCAGACCAGATCACACAGGACAAAACGCAAACAGACCTTCGGACCGGAAGGCAAATTTAAAAAGGAGAAAATGTGGCTGTAGTTTTGTTGTATTTTTATTTCCATATATCATGTTTCTGTACTTTCTGTGATATAGCTGGTTTTTTATGATTTATACAGTAATATTAAATACTACATATTGTTCCTTCAAATTTGTGTGCCGCATTGCATGCCGTGTTCAGCTCCCTCTTTGCTTTATCTGCCGGTTGTTTCGTAGATTTATGGCAAAATATTTACAAATGATATTTACAAATTTAAAAATCGTCATTTCTTGTTTGTATTGGTATTAGAAATGTTTCTATATGGTTCTATATGGTTTTCCTCACTTCATGTGTAGGAAACTTCAACTGTTGAAATGTTTTGAAATTGTCACAACTAAATACCATGATCTGACCTGATATTCTAAATTGTTAGGTATTACACTCTTCAAAGATACAGTGCTTATTAATGAGGAAATTTGCTTTGATAATAGAAAAGTTATATAAATTGTTTTATCCCAAATTTT
Source organism: Larimichthys crocea (assembly GCF_000972845.2). NCBI lineage: Eukaryota > Metazoa > Chordata > Actinopteri > Sciaenidae > Larimichthys > Larimichthys crocea. The sequence continues at coordinate 55,716 of NW_020855181.1, read as the reverse complement.
AAGAATGGTCTTAGGAGCTGAGGCTTTGAGTGATACTTCACTGTATTGCTATGAGCGACCCCACATGTGGGTCACGTCACCTTGTTTTTACATAATCATTTTATAATTTCTTTGGGAAATACTAAGAATAACCCCATTTTAAGTAAAACATATTATATGTACCCTATTCAGAATGAAAATGTATGATATACATGAAAACCTTTTGTTGTTTATAATGAGAATATACAGTATGTTTAATATAGTGAAACTCTTATGGAACATGATAAACACCATTCAATGACAATGAGATATTTTTTTGTTGTTTTATTTTTTCTTTTTTTTTTCTTTTTTTGTGTTTTTTTTTTTTGTTTTTTTTGGGGTTGTGGGGTGAGAGGGGGGTGTTTTTTTTTTTTGTTGTTGTTGATTTTACCTATGGCTTAGGAGAAACCGGAGCACCCGGGGAAAACCTTTACCATAAGGTATCTCAACCACTGCGATGTGTTGCGGGTTAGGATGGTTGGGATGAAGGAGGTGCGGCACGGAGGTTGCACAGTTCTTTTGAAAAGTCGTTTGAATCTTTTCCATAGAGAAGGCTTTCTGGGTCTGTTCAAAATCGCAGCCACCTGTTCCTCAAGACCGTTGTGTCTGTCCTGATTTTCAGCTTTGCTGGTTCCTGTCAACGGCCTGTGTTTGTTCTGTGATACTTTTCAACAGATTGGCCTTTTGCTCCTCCCACTGAGTGCCTCCTGTTTTAGACCCTCCTCTGCTTGTACCAGTGCAGCCCCAGTTTGGAGTTGTCTTCATTCTGACTGACAGTCTGTCATTCAGAAGAATGGTTTCATCTTTGTGGACCTCTGTTGTTTCAGTCACACTTGTCAGGAGACTGCACTTTTCTTCTCCCTCCTCCCACTGTTTCATGTCCTTCTGATTTCTTTACTCTGGTTCTTAAGTGTCCTTTATTGGTTACTGGTGATGTTGTTCTCAAGTGCTGTTGTTGTGCACTGATGGTTTGCAGAAGATTAGACTTCTCTTCCTCCCATGGAGGGTCTCTTGTTGAACTCTTCTTCTGCCTCTGTACCAGTGCAGCCACCAGTCTAGAGCTTTCTTCAGACTGCTTGGCTGCACTGTTCGTTAAGTAGTCCTGTTCATTTCATCCTGGAGGATCTGCTGTTCTTCTTTAATGTTGCTCAGCAGATTGATTTCTCTCCTCCCACTGGATAGTTTCCTTCTTTGTGTCCTCATCTCGCCTGGGTCAGAGCAGCCACCCGTCTGGAGTTTTCGGCTCTCAGATGGGACATAGATGTTTTAGTTTCAATCTGATGGCTTTTTTCTTTTTCAACAGCTTCCTCTAGCTTGGAACATTGCAGAGGACCTCCTTTCTGAGGTCTTGTGTTGGATTCTCAAGCTGAAGGTACTCGACCCTGGTCTGATATTTTGATTCTTCTTGAGCTTGCAGAGCTCTCTGAGTTTGGAGCATTTCTCGAAGTTCTCCACCTCTTTAAGACATAGCTGCTTGCTCTCTTTCTAGTTTGATCTCCTCACTTTTGTCTTCCATGAAGTCGATCTCAGGGACTGCTATCATTTTTTACCCCGGTCTTCTGAAAGAAAGCCTCAGCTGGATTGGTGGCTTCTGTATTGGAGCCTGCTGTGGGGTATTGCTGGGCTGGGGGACATGTGTGCTGATGTCATCAACAATCCATCTAACTCTGGTTCTTCTGGAATCACAGCTAACTTGATCCTGTGCGCCAGAGCGTACATAGTCTGTAGTGTCCTGTGTGAGGCCACCGGTGCTCTGTACCAGAGATCTTCTTGATGTTCAAGGCTTTTGCAGCCTGTTGTGTTTTTTCAGGGCCACCCCACACTTCTCAGCTGTAAGCAGGGGAAAGTCAATCTCATCGATCTCCAGGGAATGAATTGTCTCTTTTGTTTTGGTGGATTTCAGCCAAGGATTTTCTTTAGGAGGCTGAGGCTGTTTTGTGTACTTTTTTAGGAACCACAGTTTTCTTGGGGCGGGCAGCTACCTGTGATGACTGTGATGTTATAGCAGGCTGTGGTATTTGACTACTGAGTAGGGGAACATCAGCCTCATTAGTCTTCCTGCATCTTTTGGAGCATGGCTGCCGTGCAGTCCATGGGTTTACAGGTGGTGGTGGAGCCAGTTGTGAATCAAGGTATTGTTTTCTAGCTGCCTTTAAAAGTGGAGTGGGAAGCCCCACCAGTCCATTTACAAAAGTAACTTTTTGGGATCCATTAGCATTGCACAGTTCCTCAAAATTCTTTTGCACTTCAGCAGGAATCCCACTATCCTGTTGTGATTGGGGTCACATCCATCTGTGTTTGTCAGAGACCAACGCCACAGGTGATTCTTTGGGAATCACAGCAACTTGTGGTTCCTTCGGGGTCACATCCATTTGTGCTTTGTCAGAGACCACAGCCACAGGTGATTCAGTTTTCTTGGGGCGGGCAGCTACCTGTGATGACTGTGATGTTATAGCAGGCTGTGGTATTTGACTACTGAGTAGGGGAACATCAGCCTCATTAGTCTTCCTGCAATTCTTTTGGAGCATGGCTGCACGTGCAGTCCATGGGTTTACAGGTGGTGGTGGAGCCAGTTGTGAATCAAGGTATTGTTTTCTAGCTACTTGTTGTTCTCAGAGTTCACATCTAACTGTGACTCTTCAGTAGTGAGAGTTACCTGTGGCTTTTCAGATACTGGTTCTGGTTCTACAGACTTCTCACTTTTACTGTCTGCTCCATTTCACAGTTCAAGTCTGCGACTTGTTCCGCACAAGACAGACAGGAGCTTTTTATAAAGACATCACCTCTACCTCTGTTGTTGGTAAGCCGCTTATTCTGCCTTTCTTGCTTTTTTGCTTTTTCCACTTGTCTCCATGTGAAAATGTGCAGATGTGTCGTTCAGATGTACTTATGCTCGTGTACTTGACCTCATTGACTCTGTTGACTGTGTCTAAACTGCTGATCCTGTTGGACTTGTCTGCCTATATATACTCTGCTGTGCTTTAAGTGAAAGTGATGTTCATGTGTGCCTTGATGTTCTAGAACTAATTTGCATATAATGTTGTGGCATATCAGGATATTACGTCCATATAAGGCTCTGCCATTTATTACCTTTGATCAACCAATCAAAAACATGTTATTGTTCAAAGTTGTTTGGATTTAATTTAAATGCAACAATTTGCTGTTCAGAAAAAATGGTGTCCTGTGGCACAGAGAGCTTCATGGATCAAAGACTACAACAACAACAACAACAATAGTGACATTTCTTTCAAGCTTCAGCCAAGTCATACAAGTCATATTCCCCACACGTTACAGGTTAGGGTTAGGGTTGCAATTTTCAATCTATGAAATGAATTTATTTATTTTGGGAAATCACTGATAGGAAATCTCACTCTGCTTTATTTATATCTGAAACAAAGAAATATAAACAGCCTACACAGAGGTATGATTTAACAACCCACAAAATAAAAACTTAAACAACAAAGGTGGAGGCGGACAGGACGATGTTGATGTTGATACAGTGGAGATAACTGGTGTGGTCCAAGGAGACATGACGAGGCTGGAGGGAACTGTGCTGATCAATCATCAATACTACAGTCAATCAACTGAAACATGAACAGGCGACGTGGTCTGACAGTGGAACAGTCAATTGCTTTCAACAACATTACATGGTGACACGGCACCATTCTGCTTTGGCTTTCCTACTATCTCACTGTTCACTGCAACAACAACAAAGTGAAAATGAGTTGTGTGATTCTCTAAACTAAAAACAAATAGTAAATTAACAGGAAATCACTTGAAATGACAGAAGTTTTTGTTTCTGCAAACTGTAAACAAGCAGTGAACCAAATTGTATTTCAAGTAACCAACACTTCTGTAAAATGAGAATAATGACCTGTAAATAACATGTGGCTCACGGAATAAACATTAAAGGTATAACATGTTAGATATTTACTGTATTAAATAAGTTTAGATTAGATTAGATTAGATTATACTTTATTTATCCCACAACAGGGAAATTCTCCTGTTACAGCAGCAGAAAGGGTGTGACACTACAGAGTAAAATAGAGAATAAATAAAAATAGAAAAGGCAAAACAACAATGACTGAAGTATCCTTCAGCCTTACAGTAAATAGAAACCATAGACAAAACAACAGACAAACAACCGACAAGTGTACAGTTGTGCGAGAATGAGTACTAAAGGTGAAGTGCAGATAGAAATAATATTGCAGAGATAGTGTCATGATATAATAATATTACAAACGTAAGGTGGCATGATATCAGTAATATTGCACATGGTAGTAATCTGTAGTAATCAAGTAATCAGATGGAAATTGATTGCAGATAAAAAATAAATAATATAAAGTGTGGTAGTAGTTGTAACCAGGGCTCTAAATTAACTTTTTTGTGACCAGCCAATGTGGCTGGTAAGTTTCTGAAGTTACCAGCCAATCAGAATTTCCACTAGCCACATTTTTTCCCGTGCAAAAAAGACAGATTATGAGAGCAACTGAATTAATTTGATCATTTTATTAACTAAAGCTTTAAATTAATCTTACAATGAAGTTGGGAACTTAAGTAAATACAAAAATGATCCTAACATTTCATTACTCATTAACCCTTACAAACTATTCAGGGTCTAATATGGTGGGGGGATGGCATCGCCCCTGGGGGAAAAAATGGTCATCCCTTCTTCCATCCCTTGTGGCATTTTATCAATGCACGTGGAAATAACTTTTATTTAACTCTGGAAATAGAATTACCATTCGTAATACATATTACATATGTGACAGTAGGTTACAGTGAGGGAGGGACCACACACGCTGCGTTTTTTTATAACCTGGCTCTCGCCAGAAGAATGGCATCATGGCCAAGAGGAGTGGACAGCTGGACCTAAGGAACTTGGGTTTTAAGATTGCAAGGAACAACAATTCAGAAGGTAAGTCAAGAGTCATCAGTCATACAACCAATTACCAACATGTAGGCTCATTTAATTTGTGGACCAACATAGCAATAACAACACAGCTAATAATGAATGTTAGTTTGGAGTCTAGCTTACACTTTCTATCTAGCAAGATAGCTTACTCAGGTTCATGTTAGTTTTGACTTAATCAGCCTGGAAGTCTGATTCTCCAGGCAGCAAAAGTGACATCAAGGCAGGCAGGCTGAAATGAAACCGGCTGATGCTGGTAGTGAAGTATCTAAACGACGCGAACATTTGCGTTATTGAACGGAGGAATCCTTGACTAATGCTACTGCAGTAAGGAGACCTTGTTGAATTAAAGTGAGTACTAGGCCTTGTTCACATTTGCAGTTTTTATTTTTATTTTCAGTGCATTTTTGTAAAAGATAAAAAGCCACTTAGGGCTCTTTAAAAACACTGTATCATCGGAAATAAATGCGAAACATTAGCTCGCATCTGAGAAAAAAACTTGCAATGTGAACACTACAATCCGAGCGCAGCACACAGAGCTGTGCTTGAGAGAGTGAACCTTTAAACGTGACCACTGACTTGGGAATCAGGCTAATCTGTATTTGTCTGTCTGTAAATGTGCTGAAAATAAACTGACTTGACTTGACCACTGCTGTTTTCTACAGCTGACAGTCAGCCGCACACATGGTGCAACTGGAGCTGAAGGGGACCCAGAGAGATGAGAGAACGGAGCAGGAGCAAGCCGAGGACCTGGACCTGCGACGCGCACACGGCTCAATTGTGGTATCTAGTATGGCATGCCGCGGCAGATGCCACTATCTGAGGCACATGCCCTAACCTGTATGAGGCAGTGCCACTATCTGAGGCACTGATTAATCTCTCAACTGCCGCTGTGTGTGTGCAGCGTATGTGTAGCATTAGGCCAGGACACCAGGGGTGGTCTTACAGGGGAACCTCAGGTTATGTTTTTGTTACAGAGCCACGGGTCAAAGTTCATGTGAAATGTGGAAGTAAAGACTCAACGTGAAATCCGTCTCAGCATCTTTATTAAATAGATAAAGAACCTAACTCGACAGCGTGCATGGTGTGCAGTTGCTGCTGTTGTGGGAATTGTTTTTATTTATAAAAACATTTGTTGTATTGCACTCGATGGAAGTAACAGTGGCAGTGGTTGAGAGATTATTTAAGAAAACCTCGCAAATTAATGCGGAACTCACATAAAAGAAATGTTACTTCCAAGCAGGTTCAACTACACAAGACAGAGTGGTCAGCTAATGTCCAACAACAAACCCACAGAGGTTTTTCTCAGGTGCTCTGGTTAGCCTTAAAGTTATAAAAAAAAAAAATAACACCCAGCCCTGTGTCTGTCTTTCAGTGTTTTCAGAAGTTTTCTCCAGGTACTTGGTTTAGCCTCCTTAGTCATTAGTCTATATAGGCCCCGCTCCGCTAACTTGATGCGGTATAAAAATTGGCGAGGTTTTTTTTGTTTTTTTCGCGCCCTCACGGAGACTGCGCCCTGGGCGGTCGCCCACATTGCCCATAGCTAAAACCGGCCCTGACCAAACGTACTCTTGGCCGGACATTTTTTCGTCCTGTCTGGGTCTCCTGAGGATTTTTTTTCTTTATAAGCTCATGAAAATGTCCGGTTTTCATGACTGGCGCTTTGCACAGGCTGTCCTGTGTGTGGACCTGCGACGCGCACACCGGCTCAGTTCATGGCATCGGCATCGGCATCTAGTAGTGAATGCCGCGGCACCAAAAAAAAACACAATAAAAAATAAAATTAAACCAGTTAACACCATGAAAAAATCTTTTTTCTATTTATCTAAAGCAATACCCTCATGGAAAGGTAATAATTGTCAGGGCAGAATTAGTTTTTCACCAAAACTGCTCCTTAGTGGAACCTTTTCACTCTCCTTCACACCCTGCAGAGGACGCTGCTGCTTCTTGGCTGGAGACATGACGAGGCTGGAGGGAACTGTGGCGTTCAATCAGCAATACTACAATTTTATCATTCTATCAACTGAAAACATCTATTGATCACGTTCTATACACATGATCAGGTGGTGCAGGTGTTTGACAGCAGTTGGGATGAAAGAGCTGCTGAACCTCTCCTTCTTACAGCGTGGGTGTAGCAGTCTGCTGCTGAAGGAGCTGCCCAGGGACCCCACAGTGTCATGTAGGGGGTGAGAAGTTTTGTCCATGGTGGATGTCAGCTTAGCTAACATCCTTCTCTCCCCCACTTCCTCTATGGAGTCCAGAGGACAGTCCAGGAAAGAGCTCACTCTCCTAATCAGTCTATTGAGTCTGCTCCTGTCCCTGTCCGTGCTGCCCCTTCCAGTAGACCACAGCATACAAGATGGCTGAAGCCACCACAAGCCCTAAAAAAGTCCTGAGGAGCCCTGCACACTCCGAAGGACTTCAGCCCCCTTAGCAGATGGAGTCGACTCTGGCCCTTCTTGTAGAGAGCATGGCTGTTGTCAGTCCAGTCCAATTTATTGTTGAGGTGAACACCCAGGAATTTGTAGCTCTCCACCACCTCTATGTCCAGTCCCTGGATGTTCACCGGTGTGAAGTGAGATGTTTGATGATGTGTATGACGGTGGGGATGAGGGGAAGAAGAGGAGGACAAGAAAAAAGCAGAGGAGGATGAAGAGGAAGAAAAAGACAAAGAATGGAAATGTCCGATGAAATTCAAGCAACAATCATAGATCATGTTCTAGTCCATGGACTACCAATGAGGGAAGCAGGACTTAGAGTGCAGCCCAATTTGAGACAATTTTCTGTGTCCACCATAGTAAGGACATTCAGAGAAGAGAACAAGTACAGTATACTCTGTATTTTTGTATGCAAATATACTGTACTACACTACATGCAGCTGTTGCAATAGATATTTGTAAAGTTCATCACTGTATGTATTGTCTGCATGAATATTTTTTGTAACTGCACATGTACTTGTAGATTGCAATAAGCAAATTGTCTGTCCCTGAACACTGTGCTTTCCATTTGTTTACAGAAAAGCAATGACGGAAAAATGTACTTCTACTTTTGTGTTCAATATTTTAAGAAAACTGAGCAAGGTTTCAGAAATTGTGTTTTAGCAATTGAGAAAAACTGTAAAACAGCTTCAATGTCAAATCTTTGAATTAAGTGATCTAAATACCTCTAAACGTCTTGTTTCTCCCATTTAACTCTGTAACCATTTATTTACTTGCTTCCAAAGGTGTAGTACATTATAATTCTGGCAATCCAGACTATTGACATGGGCTGTGTGAGGGATCGACCAGATCACACGGACAAAACGCAAACAGACCTCTGGACCGGAAGGCAAATTTAAAAAGGAGAAAATAGTGGCTGTAGTTTGTTGTATTTTTATTTCATATATCATGTTTCTGTACTTTCTGATGATATAGCATGGTTTTTTATGATTTAATCAGTAAATATAAATACTACATATTGTTCTTCAATTTGTGTGCCGCATTGCATGCCGTGTTCAGCCTCCCATCTTTGCTTTATCTGCAGGTTGTTTCGTAGATTTATGGGCAAAAATATTTACAAATGATATTTACAAATTTAAAAATCGTCATTTCTTGTTTGTATTGGTATTAGAAATGTTTCTATATTGTTCTATATGGTTTTCCTCACTTCATGTGTAGGAAACTTCAACTGTTGAAATGTTTTGAAATTGTCACAACTAAATACCATGATCTGACCTGATATTCTAAATTGTTAGGTATTACACTCTTCAAAGATACTGCTTTTAATGAGGAAATTTGCTTTGATAATAGAAAAGTTAATATAAATTGTTTTATCCCAAATTTTAAGAATGGTCTTAGGAGGCTGAAGTGTTTGGTTGTTTTTGTTCGTTTTGTGTTTTGTTTTGTGTGCAGTCAGTCGAGCGAGTAACATCTACAGCCGACATGACCTTCTTATGATCGGATTACGCTATCATAACAACGAAAATAGCGAACTTATCCGACTGCATGAGATTCCGGCAGAGATAGCGAGAGCACCGGGCTCTCCATGGATTACCATCCCGGCGGGGAGGAGGCGGAGGCGGCGTCGAGAGAGAAGGAGAAAGCGAGGCTGCAGGGCTGGCGCGCTAGCCAGGCTACGGAGGCAGCCACTCAAACCACCGCTTCCTAGTCTTTTCGTCTCAAATGCCAGATCCCTGGGGAACAAGATGGATGAACTGAGGCTACAAATAGCAGCCAATAAACACGTCAAAGATTCATGCATCCTGCTCTTCACCGAAACCTGGCTTCATCAAGGCATTCCGGACTCTGCTATCGAGCTAGCAGGCCGCACCGTACAGCGCCACGATCGGACAGCAGACTCCGGTAAGAGGAAAGGAGGAGGACTCTGCATGTACGTGAACATCAGCTGGTGTACAAATACAGTGATAACTGACCGTCACTGCTCCCCGGACATTGGGGCGGCTGTGGCTCACAGGCAGAGCGGGTCGTCCACTAATCAGATGATCGGCGGTTCGATCCCCGGCTCCTGCGGTCTGCATGTCGAAGTGTCCTTGGGCAAGACACTGAACCCCAAATTGCTCCCGAAGGCTGTGCCATCGGTGTGTGAATGTGTATGAATGGTTAGATCCTCAAACTGATGAGCAGTTGGCACCTTGCATGGTAGCCAATGCCATCAGTGTATGAATGTGTGTGAATGGGGTGAATGAGATATGTAGTGTAGAGCGCTTTGAGTGGTCGGAAGACTAGAAAGGCGCTATATAAGTACAGTCCATTTACCATTTGTTAACCTGATGCACTAGCAGCTGTGCTGGTAAGAGGTTTAAGATAAGACCTTTCCTCCCCAAGCCCAAAGATAGGCACCTGGTTTTTACCCCTAGTTGTGTCTCCACCCAGTCCTAGGCGCTCACAGGTCCAAGCGGTGAGTGGCTGGTGCAAGGCTGAAGCGAAAGTCCACCTGCGGTCATGCTGGTTAATGGCCAGTGTGTCATGCAAAGACAACTTCTCAGCTATGTGGTTTGCTAATGTCAGTTGTCATGAAAAAAGTATTTACTGACTAAGTGGCTTCTTGGTTAAGTGTCAGTGTCATGACAAGACATGTCAGGCCAATGTCATCTTGGTAATGTCAAGTTGTCATAACAAAGACAACCCCAAACAAAATGTCAAGTTGACAGGAAAGATGACTAAGAAACCGCAGACACTTAATGAAGCAGTCATTGACATTCATTAATGTTCATAAGCCAAGTGTCATGTCATAGTTATACAATGTTCAAATGGTCAGTTCCAGTCTTAAATGAAACCCCCTTCAAATAAAGTGGTTAATTAGAATTACCGTAAATTGTTTTATTTGAACCTGTGTTCTGGACGTGTCAGTTCAACCCACGAACAAAGCTCTCACATGTATGTGTAGAAGCGGGGGCTCCTTTGTGTGCACCCGTCACCGTGCACGGTAGTAAACCATCCATCAGGAATGTACCCGAACCCCAGTCCTCCCACAGGGCTGTGGTCAAATGGCACTAACTGTTGGTGGCCTGTGGTGGTTTGGGTGGCCAGACTGATCGAATTGCAATGCAGATCTAGTGCAACTCAACAACCAAAGAGAAGACAGAGCACACATAACACTGGGGAACAATTTGAAACATTGAAAAACAACAAATTTTCCTGTTAGATTTTTAATTTTAATGCTGATTCCAAAGTTTGCAGAGTCATCCAGTTTTTTTTTCTAGCAAGATTTTCTCCATATCCTTTTTTTTTTCTAGCAATTTTCTTTTTTTCTAGCACAACGGATTATGCTGATTCCAAAGATTGCAAAGTCAACAGACAGAGTCCAACAGTTTTTTTTTTTCTCTAAGCCCCACGGTCAATTTTTTCCCTCCACAGCTACATGACCCTCAGATAAGCAAAATTCCTCCATAAAATTTCAAAATTTCCCAAAATTCACTGATCCCGCTGATTAAGACTTGCCAGCCTGATTACGATTGGACTCATCTACAGCGACTGGCAACTTGTTTGTTGCAGGAAGGGGGTCGACAAGTAAGAACAGGTGCAGGGAGAGTTGTGTGGCATGCGTCCGCAATAGGTCAGTGCTAGCGACAAATCTGAAGGAAGAGGGCAAACAGGAAAGTAGGTATTAGAGTTAGTGAAAATGAACGCATGATGTTAGTGCTGCTGTTCTCTTAACCGATTGTAACCAATGGGGGCATACGTTGAATAAAGTTCAATATATTTACCTATACGTGTTCTATTGTGGTCTTATAATCAGTCACAGTAGCCGCCCGGGTGAAGATTATGTTAACTAGGATAGTAATCATACAATTGGGTGTCGTTAAGGCGGCGAAAGAAGTCCTAAGACTTTAGACAATGTACTCTATATCAATCACTTCTAAATCAGCAAGGTAATCATCATTGAGTGGTATATATTTCAATATAAGAATGAAATGAATTATTTTCTTTGTTTTTTACGTGTTTTGGGCAGGAAAAGGGTGTGTGGGACACAGGTGGAGGGTGGCGTGAAGCTTCGGAAAAGAGGGAAAGACGGCAGACTTATGCAGACGTCTGCAGGTACAAATCACCGCAGTAATGTTGTGGCAGTACAAAGTATTGCACTACAAGACGCAAAACTTTGAAGCCTTTATTAGAGGTTATGTAAAAGCTTTGGGGATAGTGTAGTTCCGATAGATGTGGTACAACAGCTGGTTGCAGGGGGCCAAGTTGATTTTTTTTGTCATGGCGCCCAAAATTCCTGGCGGCACCCCTGCTACGATTAGTCATATTTCTATGCAGTTTAGAAGTAAGTTTAGTATTATTACTGCTGCGCTATGCATCTTTCTCTCTCTTGACTCAGTCAAGTGCTTGCCATGGTTGGGCATAGCTAAGTCTCTGTAAATAATAAATAATAATAAAAATATTCTAAAGAAATAATAAAAAATCAAAATAGGGTCGTAGACCTGCTCTATAGGAAAGTGTCATAGATAACTTGTGTTAGATTTGGTTCTATATAATAAAATTGAACTGAACTGGAACAAAAACCTGCAAAACAACCTGAGGCAAAAGATGGGTGTGCGCATGTGTGTTTTGGGATGACAGATGTTCTGAAGTTATAGAGTGCAGTTTTTCATGGAGATGGTGTTAGGATAGTAACATGGTTGGCCCGTTTTGTATGGATACTCAAAATGACAATCTGAGCAGTCAAGCAGCAGGTTTCGTGGTCCATTTAAACAATAACCTGAACACTGAACTCTTTTAATTCAGTTAGTAATGACATGTAGACATGTAGCATTCGGAGTAGTGTTCAAATCTATAACAAGCCCATCACATCTCTGTTTCATCGTTTCTCCTGCAGGTTTACAATGCCTCAGTCCGGTCCGATGGACACAGTCAGGAAAATAAGAAAGCAAAGCTGGAAAAACTTTTTCTAGATAGCCTAAAGGATAAATTTTCAGCAGAACGTCCTCCGTCGTTGGAGGGTGGGAAACTACCATCAGTGATGATCTGTAGGAATGCGTTTTCTGGAAGTGTGTCGTACAATGTATGTTGCCTCATAACCTCATGGAAACTTTAATAGCAGATCACCAGTAACTCATATTCACTCACCCTTCCTGAGTCACGGATAATGTCACTGTGTACAGTATGTACCACATGAGACTTCTCTTGACCGCTCTATGGGATTTGATGTCAAACACTGCAGCTGGCAACATCTGCATCCAGCTGACTTTTTCTATTTTAAAGTTCATGATTAGGACTATGGGATTTAAAGAAAAATGTGTTTTTTACATATTTCTGTTTAAAGTTTTGTGGAATCATTTCATCATCTTTATCAGGTCTATAAAGGACTATAAAGATCGTCAGTGCTTCCAAAAATCCACTTCCTCGCCCGAGGACCCACTGGACCTGACCTTGATCCTGACACTCTGCACCTCAGCCTGATCATATTATTACCATAGTCCAGCAGTGTGGATGGAGAACTAGGGCCCTTAACATGGTGAACTGTGTGACTTACTGAACGCCCAAAATTGAACTGTTCATCAAACATAGCATGTTTGTAGTAAAGCCAGAATCACGTTAAAGTTCAGTGCATCTCATCTCAAACCATTCAAGCCCAAACAACCTCAACAGGCCATGATAATTCACACTTATGACCCCCATCCTTTACAAAGAGTGATCAGTGCATGTGGGGCAGCATGCACTATTAACAGTTGATTTTATTTTGTACAGTTATTATAATTTATCTAATTTCATCTGCAGCAGTAACTTGGATGCCTCTGCTGTGTCTTCACGAGATCCCCTCGTGCTTGAAGTACAAATCCAATATAACCAGCATGGTGGTATATTGTATTAGAACCGAAGTTTAAATAAAGTGTAACTTTCTTCAAGAGATACTGATCCAAACAGTTAGCTGTGCTCAACGGCTGGTTGCAGGTTGGAGAACTTTGCCTAAAGATTTTTATGGTGTAAAGCTTTGTCAAAGAATAACCTTCCTCTGCAGAGACGCAAAAATCAAAAAGCCAGATTGCCGACGAAGGTGGCAGCATGACTGAATGAGAGTACCGGAATACCTACTCTCAAACATCGTCACTTTCTCAGTCTGCTACCACTCTCTGTAACTATGGAGGGGTTGGATGGGATCCACGCACTTCTCTTAGGAAAAGCTCGTGAATGAGGACAGAGGGATGATGGTCAAGAATAATGTTCGTCACCATAAATAGTCCATAGCACTATCTGAGCTCATTGTACGTTTCTGCGATTTGCTTTATTATCAGCTCGGTTGTGTCCCCATCTCAACAAGTGTTTTATTCTGTAGGGAAATAAGGACAAAACTATCGGCAGGAAGATGGAATGTCAGCTGAGCGGAACATCTGAGGGTTCACCCCTCAGCTCACCTTCAAGTGATCCGTAAACAGTTAACGTGCTGGAAGAAGTTGGGGTAAATAGTGGTGTGGTTGCCCTCTAAGCTTTGTCTGTACTTACCTACTATTAGATTTTGTACCCAAGTAAGTATTTTATGATGGTTTAGATACTCTGATTAGACTTTTCATTTGTGAACTGTAATCTAATGATACTATATTTTTTTTAACCACTTGTCTTCATAGCCCAGTATAAGTATTTGTTTTTCTCTGTTGTTCCATTCTCCTTCTTGGTTCCGTTATATAACCTGTTTTTTTGGTACTTTTCTGGGACAGATCTCACTTTTGGGTACCCCATTTCATCAGAGATTTGGATGTTTTTCGTAGGAATATGAAGTGCATACATGTTTATTTTTATTTTTAAGAGTGGGAGACTTCGCTCCAAGTAAAATATGTATAAATAAAATGACGTAAATGTCCTGTGACGCTTAGAATGTGGGAAGTTGCTCATAATTTCTCTTCACAGGCTGTGGCTGTTTTTTTTACAGTTTTTCTTCTTAGATTGTTTTCTTTTTCTCTGACGTTTCACAGAGGAAAATTAGGGCCCCTCACTTTTACATGTTAAGATCTAAGAATAACTCATTAATAGCTTCATTAACGGTCCCGCTCAGATTTATCTTAAAGGTCCAGTGTGTAGGATTAGTTGCATCTAGTGGTGTAATCACTGCATTGCATCTCCTCACATCACCCTCACTCTCTTAGTGTAAAGGAGAAACAACACTGAACAGTCTTGTCTAGAGTCAGTGTTCATTTGTTGTTCTGGCTACTGTAGTAACATGTGTGTTTCAACATGGCGGCCACTGTAGATAGGAAGGAAGTTACAAAAAATTAAGAGATTCTTATTTTCAGGTGATGCATGCATGAAAACATAGTTATGAATATTATCTTTCTGTCTGCCTTATTCTGAAAACAAGGCCCCAAATCTTACACACTGCACCTTTAATCCTCAGGTTAAATTAAAATCATCATGAAATGCAAATCACCATAAGTCATAATACAAAGACATGACCCATGTTTTTTGCCATTTTCAATTGCACTTTTGAAAAGTCAGATTTCTAATATTTAAATTACAGCTTAAGTATGTTTTTATTCATACCAAATCATATTTTCATTATTGAACATTGTTGCAATCATCAGTCACATCATATAACTGTCGTCAGTGTTTCTGTGTGTGTAAAAATAGATGTACTGGTGTAGTTGTTTCTGCAGTGTGTTTTGGTGCCAGTATAACAGTACAGTTTTATGTAAGTGCATGCGTTCACTTTAAGAGTAGACTTGAAGCTTTCCTTTTGAATAAGCTTATAGTTAGGGCTGGGCTCAGGTCCCCTTAGTTTATGCGCCATAGGACTGGGGCTCCACCTTTTTTCCTCTGTAAAGGTTTTTTTGTGGGCAAGTTTTTCCTCACTCGAACCGAGGGTCTAAGGACAGCGGGTGTCACTCCTGTACAGATTGTAAGCCCTCTGAGGCAATG
Source organism: Larimichthys crocea (assembly GCF_000972845.2). Lineage (NCBI taxonomy): Eukaryota > Metazoa > Chordata > Actinopteri > Sciaenidae > Larimichthys > Larimichthys crocea. The sequence goes on along the minus strand of NW_020855181.1, from coordinate 40,437 downwards.
TATTATGTACTTGGGCTATACAACTAAAATTTGATTTGATTGTTTCATCACACTTTACATGTCTGTAATGACTTCATTGTTTTAAGCTTCATACATTCATTGGAACCACAACGATGTACACTTGCTCTTCTTTGCTATTATGTGTATATCCAGAGGAACAAAACAAAGAACCCTGTTCATCAGACAACCCAACAAAAACTCACCCCAAACTGGTCAGAGTGTTATGAAAACTCAGCTCATTTAAACAAACTCCATTCCAACTTCAACATCAGACATCTGCTCCAGGATATAAGAACAACACATGTGTTTTTGTTAGGGTCACTGGTGAAATTTTGGTGTGAGCAGGTCCATTACACAATAAGCATGATAAAAAGCATTCCCCCTGCTCAATATATGCTGTGCAGATCGCATCGTGATACGATATGGTGGATGAACATCCTAAACACATGCCCAGTACAAGTTTGTTCAGGTAGAGCTGCTCTCTTCATTGCAGTTCAGACTCATGTTTATCAAACTTCTGAAAGAACCACAGTAAAAAGTGTTTCAGAGTGAAAGTCAACTTTCCATATGATCATTTAGACCAGTTTTGGTCTAACTGAATTATGAAGATTATGAGGGTCACCTCCGTCTGTGTTAAGAAACATTGACTCAGTTACAATCAGTAAAAAGAGCAACACAAGCTGGGGAGTCATGAGGATAAAAGAACCTCAGAGTGCAGTGTGGTGTCTGTGTGTACATATACCCAGTACTCCAGTTGAGAAGGGGATGGGGGGGGACATCCCCCCTGGGGGAAAAATGGTCAAAATCATCCCTCTTCTAAAATGGTCATCCCTTCTTCCATTCTTGTGGCATTTTATCAATGCATGTGAAAATTACTTATATTTACACTGGAATACAATTCCATTCAACATTTAGGGGGGCTTTAAATACTCAGCCTATTACCTATGTGATAGTGGTTACTGTGAGCAAGGCGTTTTTTTTTATAACTGGCTCTCTCCAGAAGCAATGCATCATGGCCAAGCAGGAGTGGACAGCTGGACCTAAGGAACTTCAGTTTTAAATTGCAGGGAACAACAATTCAGAAGGTAAGTCAAGAGTCATCAGTCAGGCTTTTTATGAGCCTATCATACAACCAGGTACCAACATGTAGGCTCATTTAATTGTGGACCGACATAGTAAAACAACACAGCTAATAATAATGTTGTTTGGATCTAGCTTACACTTTCTATCTAGCAGGTTCATGTTAGTTTGATTAATCAGCCTGGAAGTCTGATTCTCCAGGCAGCAAAAAGTGACATTCAAGGCAGGCAGGCTGAAATGAAACCGGCTGATGCTGGTAGTGAAGTATCTAAACTAGTGCTGTCAAAATTAACACGTTAATTTTGTCGATTAATTTTAAGGAATTAACGCGTTAAAAAAAATTAACGCAATTAACGCGGTTTTGTTTACTTCCGGTGGCGGCCGCCATTTTGGATGTAGCAGAGTAGAGCTTTGTTTCTCAGATATATTAGTGTGTGTGTGTGAATGGGTGTATAAGAGGCATTAACCTTAAAGCCCTCACGGAGACTGCGCCCTGGGCGGTCGCCCACATTGCCCACAGCTAAAACCGGCCCTGTTGTTTTTTAGTTACGGGCAGATCTGCCACATCCATATGGCGGACACGTTTAACGATCGCGCAACGGACCAACCTGCTCAATGAGGCGTCTATGTATATAGGTCTATGATCTATCCTAACTAAAGGAGAGTCTGTGCATATATGTCTATGATCTATCCTAACTAAAGGAAGTCTATGTTTATATGCTATGATCTATCCTAACTAAAGGAGAGTCTATGTATATATGTCTATGATCTATCCTAACTAAAGGGAGTCTATGTTATGTCTATGATCTATCCTAACTAAAGGAGAGTCTATGTATATGTCTATGATCTATCCTAAACAAAGGAGAGTCTATGTATATATGTCTATGATCTATCCTAACTAAAGGAGATTCTATGTATATATGTCCTATGATCTATCCTAACTAAAGGAGAGTCTATGGCGGAAGAGGATAAGGACGTTGAGGGAACATTTCATTTTAAAAAGTTGCCTGACGGCTAGTGGACAAAAACAAGGTAATTTGCACAGTTTGCAAAGCTGAATTTAAATTCCACAGAAGTAACATGACTTAACATATCACCTCAAACAAAACACCCAGTCTACACTACAGGAGTGTGGTACTCCTCAGTATATTTCCTCATTCTGGCTTTTTTCTATTTGCACTGTGCATATGTGCACCTTAAGCCAATAACATGAATGAATTTAAATATCTTTCTCTGTGTTTATTCTACTTAATTTGATAATTTTACATGAATAAATATTCTTATAAGCTTCAGTCTCAGAAAATGCATTTATTTATTGATACATTTATTGATAGATTAATCGCGATTAATTACAGAATTGTTTGTGATTAATTAGTTAATTTTTTTTAATCGATGACAGCCCTAATCTAAACGCGCGAACATTTGCGTTATTGAACAGAGGAATCCTTGACTAATGCTATGCTGCAGTAAGGAGACCTTGTTGAATTAAACTGAGTACTAGGCCCTGTATTTATTTTCAGAAAACACTTGACCAGTGCATTTTTGTAAAAGATAAAAAGCCGCTTAGGCTCTCTTAAAAACACACTGCATCATGGGAATATAATGCGAAACATCAGCTGCATCTGAGGAAAAAAAACTGCCAATGTGAACAGCTACAATCCGAGCGCAGCACACAGAGCTGTGCTTGAGAGAGTGAACATTTTAAACGTGACCACTGGTTTGGGAATCAGGGCTAATCTGTATTAGTCTGTCTGTAAATGTGCTATAGAAATAAAACTGACTTGACTGGACCACTGCTGTTTTCTACAGCTGACAGTCAGCAGCAACATGGTGCAACTGAAGCTGAAGGGGACCTGAGACTGAGAGAATGAGCAGAGCAAGCAGGAGAGCAAAGCTGAGTCTGCTGTGATAATCACTGTGTTTATTTTATCTTATTGGTATCTACCTACCTCTGTATATATTTGTCTGCATTTCTTAGTCTACATAGACTTTACTTTTGGACTAGTCCCTCTTTCTAAACTTATCTTTTTTTTTCTTCTGTCTGGCCCCTCAAGTTAAAAAAGTCTCAGTTTACATTTATGTTTTATTAATACATTGGAAGATGCTGTTTTTAAATTTGTTCTTGTGCATTTGAAATAAAATGGACTTCACTTCACATGAGAAGATTCAGATATTCATTTATAATGTTTGCTGAGTGTTAATAGATAACAATTACAAAAGATTTACAAGTACCATGATTATAAGTATTGTCTTCTCAATTTGCCATGTTGTTTACATAATAATCTCTAGATGTCCATAGTTAAGTGGTTATTGTTTCTTCTGATAAATAGTTTGTCATGTGCAGGCCATGCAACTGAGAATGCAGCTATGAATCAGATGGGATTCAGGATTGCCAGTCTAGCAAGTCACCCTAAAATTGACTAGAATGCAGGGGGGAGGACCCCCAGACCCTCCTGCTGGAAAATATGTCACATAAATGAAAAACTTCACCATCCCCCCTGGTTTCATTTTACAAACTCGACTACTGCATATACCTGATCCATGTGATCAGCATGATGATCACCAGCTCAGCTCAGCAGTGAAAACATGGCTGATGGAGTCTGTCTGTTTGCTGCCCTCTCGTGGCTGCTCATGGAATTAGTAAATGAATCATACAGTTTCATATCAGGTACACACAGTTCAGTCCACTGTGCCAACACACTTTGTGATATTTCAGTCTGCTCCAATGCACAAATTGAGATTATTTTTATTGAATGTACTGTGTGTGTGGTAATGTCTTTCCTTTGTTTTTTCCTGCACTGTGTGACTGTGGTGACTGCATGCCAGAGGCATGTTGGTCTGTTGATAAGGAGTTTCAGATAACTTACATTTGAGGATCAGTCTGGTGATGCCAGGCTAGTTTGCAATCTAAGGTGGAAAATGCAATCTTCCATCCCATAGCCAGTGAAACAGAAACTCTCCATGCTATATTCAACAAGAACAGCTAAAGAGACAGATCATTTTGTCAGGAAGTTGGTAGACACAAAACCAGAGGGTAAAAGAAGAGAATACTGGATTTAGATTCATCATGTTGTGTTTTGTTGTCCATATTGCAAGAAGAATACAGCTTATACTAAATCAAATCAGAATCTGAAACAAACGTTTTGCCAATATTTTTGATTAGGATTTAATTGATGGTTGGAATTAAGTGTTTTACGGGATGCTCTCCTCTCCTCGCTCATCTATCTCGTTCTTCTCTTCATTCTCTCTCTCTCTCTCTCTCCTCTATCCTTCTCTCTCTCTCCTTCTCTCTCTCTCTCTCTCTCTCTCTCTCTCTCTCCACACACACACACACACACCACACCACACACATACATTGGGGCGGCTTGGGCTCACAGGCAGAGCGGGTCGTCCACTAATCAGATGATGCGCGGTTCGATCCCCGGCTCCTGCGTTCTGCATGTCGAAGTGTCCTTGGCAAGACACTGACCCCAAATTGCTCCTGAAGGCTGTGCCATCGGTGTGTGAATGGTATGATGGTTGCTCCACAAACTGAGAG